>NW_024470665.1:115000-136086 GCF_017639515.1 Carcharodon carcharias | reverse complement strand
ATTCCGACACACAATTACTCTTACTGGGGTACGTGTCGCACACACTCTGACTCTCACTGGGGTAAGGGTCCCAAATACACTGACTCTCACTGGGTACGGGTCCCACACACACTGACTCTCGCTGGGATACGTGACCAACACACACTGACTCTCACTGGGGTAAGGGTCACAAACACACAGACTCTCACTGGTTACGGGTCCCACACACACTGACTCTCACTGGGGTACGGCACCCACACACACACTGACTCTCACTGGGGTACGGGTCCCACACACACTGACTGTCACTGGGGTACGGGTCTCACACACACTGACTCTCACTGGGGTAAGAGTCCCACAAACACTGACTCTCACTGGGGTTTGGGTCCCACACACACTGACTCTCACTGGGGTACAGGTCCCACCCACACTGTCTCTCACTGGGATAAGGGTCCCACACACAATGACTCTCACTGGGGTACGGGTACCACACACTGAAACTTACTGGGGTACGGGTCTCACTCACACTGACTCTCACTGTGGTACGGGTACCACACACACTGACTCTCACTGGGGTACACGTCCCACAAACACTGACTCTCACTGGGGAACGTGTCCCACAAACACTGACTCTCACTGGGGTACGTGACCCACACACACTGACTCTCACTGGGGTACACGTCCCACAAACACTGACTCTCACTGGGGTACGGGTCCCACAAACACTGACTCTCACTGAGGTACGTGTCCCACACACACTGACTCTCACTGGGGTAAAGGACCGACACACACTGACTCTCACTGGGGTACGTGACCCACACACACTGACTCTCACTGGGGTAAAGGACCGACACACACTGACTCTCACTGGGGTACGGGTCCCACACACACTGACTTTCAATGGGGTACGTGTCCCACACATATTGACTCTCACTGGGTTACGGGTCCCACACACACTGAATCTCTTTGGGGCACAGGACCCACACAAACTGTCTCTCACTGAGGTACGGGTACCATACACACTGAATCTCACTGGGGTACGGGTCCTACACATAATGATGCTCGCTGGGGTACAGGAACCACACACACTGACTCTCACTGGGGTACGGTTCCCACACATAATGACTCTCACTGGGGTACTGGTCACACACACTGTCTCTCACTGGGTTACAAGTCCCACACACACTGACTCTCACTGGGGTGCATGTCCCGCACACACTGACTCTCACTGGGGTGCATGTCCCGCACACACTGACTCTCACTGGGGTACGGGTCCCCACACACACTGACTCTCAATGGGGTGCATGTCCCGCACACACTGACTCTCACTGGGATACGGGTCCCACACACACTGACTCTCACTGGGTTACGGGTCCCACACACACTGACTCTCACTGGGGTACACGTCCCACACACACTGACTCTCACTGGAGTACGGGTCGCACACACACTGACTCTCACTGGGGTAAGGGTCACAAACACACTGACTCTCACTGGGGTACAGCTCCAACACACACGAACACTCACTGGGGTACGGGTCCCTTACATAATGACTGCCGCTGGGGTACAGGTCCCACACACACTGACTCTCACTGGGGTACGTGTCCCACACACACTGACTCTCACTGGGGTACCGGTCCCACACACACTGACTCTCACTGGGGTACGGGTCCCACACACACTGACTCTCACTGGGGTACCGGTCCCACACACACTGACTCTCACTGGGGTACGGGTCCCACACACACTGACTCTCACTGGGGTACGGGTCCCACACATACTGACTCTCACTGGGGTACGGGTCCACACACACTGACTCTCACTGGGGTACGTGTCCCACACACACTGACTCTCACTGGGGTACGTGTCCCACACACACTGACTCTCACTGGGGTACGGGCCCCACACACACTGACTCTCACTGGGGTACGTGACCCACACACACTGACTCTCACTGGGGTACGTGACCCACACACACTGACTCTCACTGGGGTACTTGTCCCACACACACTGACTCTCACTGAGGTACGGGACCCTTACATAATGACTCTCGCTGGGGTACGGGTCCCACACACACTGACTCTCACTGGGGTACTTGTCCCACACACACTGACTCTCACTGGGGTACGGGTCCCTTACATAATGACTCTCGCTGGGGTACGGGTCCCACACACACTGACTCTCACTGGGGTACGGGTCCCACACACACTGACTCTCACTGGGATACGTGTCCCACACACACTGACTCTCACTGGGGTACTTGTCCCACACACACTGACTCTCACTGTGGTACAGGACCCACACACACCGACTCTCACTGGGGTACGGGTCCCACACAGACTGACTCTCACTGGGGTACGGGTCCCACAAACACTGACTCTCACTGTGCTACGGGTCCCACACACACTGACTCTCACTGGGCGACGGGTCCCACACACACTGACTCTCATTGGGGTACACATCCCACAAACTCTGACTCTCACTGAGGTACAGGACCCACACACACGGACACTCAATGGGGACCGGGTCCCACACACACGGACACTCACTGGGGTACGTGTCACACAAACACTGACTCTCACTGCGATAAGATTCCCACACACAATGACACTTAGTGGGGTACTTGTCGCACACACACTGACTCTCACTGGGATAAGGTTCCCACAAACACAGACTCTCACTGGAGTACGTGTCCCACACACACTGACTCTCACTGGGGTACGGGTCCCACACACACTGACTCTCACTGCGGTACGTGACCCCACACACACTGACTCTCACTGGGGTACGTGACCCACACACACTGACTCTCACTGGGGTACTTGTCCCACACACACTGACTCTCACTGAGGTACGGGACCCTTACATAATGACTCTCGCTGGGGTACGGGTCCCACACACACTGACTCTCACTGGGGTACTTGTCCCACACACACTGACTCTCACTGGGGTGCGGGTCCCTTACATAATGACTCTCGCTGGGGTGCGGGTCCCACACACACTGACTCTCACTGGGGTACTTGTCCCACACACACTGACTCTCACTGGGGTACGGGTCCCATACATACTGACTCTCGCTGGGGTACGGGTCCCACACACACTGACTCTCACTGGGGTACGTGTCCCACACACACTGACTCTCACTGGGGTACGTGTCCCACAAACACTGACTCTCACTGGGGTTTGGGTCCCACACACACTGACTCTCACTGGGGTACGGGTCTCACACACACTGACTCTCACTGGGGTACGGGTCCCACACACACTGACTCTCACTGGGGTACGGGTACCACACTCACTGACTCTCACTGGGATACGGGTCCCAAACACACTGACTCTCACTGGATACGGGTCCCACACACACTGACTCTCACTGGGAAACGGGTTCCACGCACACTGACTCTCACTGGGGTACGGGTCCAGCACACACTGAAACTCACTGGGGTACGTGTCCCACACACACTGACTCTCACTGGGGTACGTGACCCACACACACTGACTCTCACTGGGGTACGGGTCCCACAAACACTGACTCTCACTGGGGTACGGGCCCACAAACACTGACTCTCACTGAGGTACGTGACCCACACACACATTGAAACTCACTGGGGTACGGGTCCCACACACACTGACTCTCACTGGGGTACGGGTCCCACACACAGTCTTTCAATGGGGTACGTGTCCCACACATATTGACTCTCACTGGGTTACGGGTCCCACACACACTGACTCTCTTTGGGGCACAGGACCCACACAAACTGTCTCTCACTGAGGTACGGGTACCATACACACTGAATCTCACTGGGGTACAGGTCCTACACATAATGACGCTCGCTGGGGTACAGGAACCACACACACTGACTATCACTGGGGTACGGTTCCCACACATAATGACTCTCACTGGGGTACTGGTCACACACACTGTCTCTCACTGGGTTACAAGTCCCACACACACTGACTCTCAATGGGGTGCATGTCCCACACACACTGACTCTCACTGGGGTACGGGTCCAACACACACTGAATCTCATTGGGGTACACGTCCCACACACAATGACTCTCACTGGGGTACGGGTCGCACACACTCTGACTCTCACTGGGGTAAGGGTCACAAACACACTGACTCTCACTGGGTACGGGTCCCACACACACTGACTCTCGCTGGGATACGTGACCAACACACACTGACTCTCACTGGGGTAAGGGTCACAAACACACAGACTCTCACTGGTTACGGGTCCCACACACACTGACTCTCACTGGGGTACGGCACCCACACACACACTGACTCTCACTGGGGTACGGGTCCCACACACACTGACTGTCACTGGGGTACGGGTCTCACACACACTGACTCTCACTGGGGTAAGAGTCCCACAAACACTGACTCTCACTGGGGTTTGGGTCTCACACACACTGACTCTCACTGGGGTACAGGTCCCACCCACACTGTCTCTCACTGGGATAAGGGTCCCACACACAATGACTCTCACTGGGGTACGGGTACCACACACTGAAACTTACTGGGGTACGGGTCTCACTCACAGTGATTCTCAAAGGGGTACGTGACCCACACACACTGACTCTCACTGGGGTACACGTCCCACAAACACTGACTCTCACTGGGGTACGGGTCCCACAAACACTGACTCTCACTGGGGTACGTGACCCACACACACTGACTCTCACTGGGGTACACGTCCCACAAACACTGACTCTCACTGGGGTACGGGTCCCACAAACACTGACTCTCACTGAGGTACGTGTCCCACACACACTGACTCTCACTGGGGTAAAGGACCGACACACACTGACTCTCACTGGGGTACGTGACCCACACACACTGACTCTCACTGGGGTAAAGGACCGACACACACTGACTCTCACTGGGGTACGGGTCCCACACACACTGACTTTCAATGGGGTACGTGTCCCACACATATTGACTCTCACTGGGTTACGGGTCCCACACACACTGAATCTCTTTGGGGCACAGGACCCACACAAACTGTCTCTCACTGAGGTACGGGTACCATACACACTGAATCTCACTGGGGTACGGGTCCTACACATAATGATGCTCGCTGGGGTACAGGAACCACACACACTGACTCTCACTGGGGTACGGTTCCCACACATAATGACTCTCACTGGGGTACTGGTCACACACACTGTCTCTCACTGGGTTACAAGTCCCACACACACTGACTCTCACTGGGGTGCATGTCCCGCACACACTGACTCTCACTGGGGTGCATGTCCCGCACACACTGACTCTCACTGGGGTACGGGTCCCACACACACTGACTCTCAATGGGGTGCATGTCCCGCACACACTGACTCTCACTGGGATACGGGTCCCACACACACTGACTCTCACTGGGTTACGGGTCCCACACACACTGACTCTCACTGGGGTACACGTCCCACACACACTGACTCTCACTGGAGTACGGGTCGCACACACACTGACTCTCACTGGGGTAAGGGTCACAAACACACTGACTCTCACTGGGGTACAGCTCCAACACACACGAACACTCACTGGGGTACGGGTCCCTTACATAATGACTGCCGCTGGGGTACAGGTCCCACACACACTGACTCTCACTGGGGTACGTGTCCCACACACACTGACTCTCACTGGGGTACCGGTCCCACACACACTGACTCTCACTGGGGTACGGGTCCCACACACACTGACTCTCACTGGGGTACGGGTCCCACACATACTGACTCTCACTGGGGTACGGGTCCCACACACACTGACTCTCACTGGGGTACGTGTCCCACACACACTGACTCTCACTGGGGTACGTGTCCCACACACACTGACTCTCACTGGGGTACGGGCCCCACACACACTGACTCTCACTGGGGTACGTGACCCACACACACTGACTCTCACTGGGGTACGTGACCCACACACACTGACTCTCACTGGGGTACTTGTCCCACACACACTGACTCTCACTGAGGTACGGGACCCTTACATAATGACTCTCGCTGGGGTACGGGTCCCCACACACACTGACTCTCACTGGGGTACTTGTCCCACACACACTGACTCTCACTGGGGTACGGGTCCCTTACATAATGACTCTCGCTGGGGTACGGGTCCCACACACACTGACTCTCACTGGGGTACGGGTCCCACACACACTGACTCTCACTGGGATACGTGTCCCACACACACTGACTCTCACTGGGGTACTTGTCCCACACACACTGACTCTCACTGTGGTACAGGACCCACACACACCGACTCTCACTGGGGTACGGGTCCCACACAGACTGACTCTCACTGGGGTACGGGTCCCACAAACACTGACTCTCACTGTGCTACGGGTCCCACACACACTGACTCTCACTGGGGTCCGGGTCCAACACACACTGACTCTCATTAGTGTACACGTCCCACAAACAGTGACTCTCACTGGGGTAAAGGTCCCACAAACACTTACTCTCACTGGGGTACAGGACCCACACACACGGACACTCACTGGGGTACGGGTCCCACACACACTGAAACTCACTGGGGTACGTGTCACACATACACTGACTCTCACTGCGATAAGATTCCCACACACAATGACACTCACTGGGGTACGTGTCCCAAACACACTGACTCTCACTGGGATAAGGTTCCCACAAACACAGACTCTCACTGGAGTACGTGTCCCACACACACTGACTCTCACTGGGGTACGGGTCCCACACACACTGACTCTCACTGCGGTACGTGACCCACACACACTGACTCTCACTGGGGTACGTGACCCACACACACTGACTCTCACTGGGGTACTTGTCCCACACACACTGACTCTCACTGAGGTACGGGACCCTTACATAATGACTCTCGCTGGGGTACGGGTCCCACACACACTGACTCTCACTGGGGTACTTGTCCCACACACACTGACTCTCACTGGGGTGCGGGTCCCTTACATAATGACTCTCGCTGGGGTGCGGGTCCCACACACACTGACTCTCACTGGGGTACTTGTCCCACACACACTGACTCTCACTGGGGTACGGGTCCCTTACATAATGACTCTCGCTGGGGTACGGGTCCCACACACACTGACTCTCACTGGGGTACGTGTCCCACACACACTGACTCTCACTGGGGTACGTGTCCCACACACACTGACTCTCACTGGGGTACGGGTCCCACACACACTGACTCTCACTGGGGTACCGGTCCCACACACACTGACTCTCACTGGGGTACGTGTCCCACACACACTGACTCTCACTGGGGTACTTGTCCCACACACACTGACTCTCACTGGGGTACGGGTCCCTTACATAATGACTCTCGCTGGGGTACGGGTCCCACGCACACTGACTCTCACTGGGGTACGTGTCCCACACACACTGACTCTCACTGGGGTACGTGTCCCACACACACTGACTCTCACTGGGGTACGGGTCCCACACACACTGACTCTCACTGGGGTACGGGTCCCACACACACTGACTCTCACTGGGGTACGTGTCCCACACACACTGACTCTCACTGGGATACGGGTCCCACACACACTGACTCTCACTGGGCTACGGGACCCACACACACTGACTCTCACTGGGGTACGGGTCCCACACACACTGACTCTCACTGGGCTACTGGACCCACACACACTGACTCTCACTGGGATATGGGTCCCACACACACTGACTCTCACGGGTTCAAACCTGTTAAAATCACAGCCGATGTTACTCACTGACCAAACCAAATCCCAGCGGTAAACTTGCCTTACTGATTGTTACTTTGTTTTTTATTTTGATGAGAAATTTCTTGTTCTCTGAATCATATTAATCCCAGTAACGCTTTTAGGTTTCTATAATTATAAGATTCATTAACAGAAAATGAAACTCACAAAATAACAATTGCACAGTTAAACCAGTCCTTCAATTCATTCCCTCAGTAATCTCACTTGGTCAGAACTCACTACTTGGCAACAGTTCCATTTTAGATTTTTAACCATAAAAATCCACTAATATTACCCAAGGCAAAATCTGCTGTCACTTTAGTGTAACATACCACATGACTTCTCTTTCTCTTCCACCCTGCTGTGGACGATCATTGTGATTGTTGGAGGTCAATCATCTCAGCTCCAGGACATCAGTGCAGGAGTCCCTCAGGGTAGTGTCCTCGGCCCAACCATCTTCAGCTGCTTCATCAATGACCTTCCTTCCATCATAAGGTCAGAAGTGGGGATGTTCGCTGATGATTGCACAATGTTCAGCACCATTTGTGACTCCTCAGATACTGAAGCAGCCCATGTCCAAATGCAGCAAGACCTGGACAATATCCAGGCTTGGGCTGACAAGTGGCAATTAACATTCACATCACACGAGTGTCAGGTAATGACCATCTCCAACAAGAGAGAATCCAACCATCGCCCCTTGATGTTCAATGTCATTACCATCACTGAATCCCCCACTATCAACAACCTGGGGGTTACCATTGACCAGAAACTGAACTGGACCAGCCATATAAATACTGTGGCTACAAGAGCAGGTCAGAGGCTGGGAATCCTACGATGAGTAACTCACCTCCTGACTCCCCAAAGCCTGTCCACCATCTACAAAGCACAAGTCAGGAGTGGGATGGAATACTCCCCACTTGCCTGGATGAGTGCAGCTCCCACAACACTCAAGAAGCTCGACACCATCCAGGACAAAGCAGCCCTGCTTGATCGGCACCTCATTCACAAACATTCACTCCCTCCACCACCGACACACAGTAGCAGCAATGTGTGTACCATCTACAAGATGCACTGCAGCAACTCACCAAGGCTCCTTCGACAGCACCATCCAAACCCACGATCACTACCATCTAGAAGGACAAGGGCAGCAGACACATGGGGAACACCCCCATCTGGAAGATCCCCTCCAAGTCACTCACCATCCTGACTTGGAAATATATCAGCCGTTCCTTCACTGTCGCTGGGTCAAAATCCTGGAACTCCCTCCCTAACAGCACTGTGGGTGTACCTACACCACACGGGGACAAAATCCTGGAACTCCCTCCCTAACAGCACTGTGGGTGTACCTACACCACAGGGACAAAATCCTGGAACTCCCTCCCTAACAGCGCTGTGGGTGTACCTACACCACAGGGGACAAAATCCTGGAACTCCCTCCCTAACAGCACTGTGGGTGTACCTACACCACACGGACAAAATCCTGGAACTCCCTCCCTAACAGCACTGTGGGTGTACCTACACCACATGGACAAAATCCTGGAACTCCCTCCCTAACAGCACTGTGGGTGTACCTACACCACACGGACAAAATCCTGGAACTCCCTCCCTAACAGCGCTGTGGGTGTACCTACACCACACGGCCAAAATCCTGGAACTCCCTCCCTAACAGCACTGTGGGTGTACCTACACCACACGGACAAAATCCTGGAACTCCCTCCCTAACAGCACTGTGGGTGTACCTACACCACACGGACAAAATCCTGGAACTCCCTCCCTAACAGCGCTGTGGGTGTACCTACACCACATGGACAAAATCCTGGAACTCCCTCCTTAACAGCGCTGTGGGTGTACCTACACCACAGGGACAAAATCCTGGAACTCCCTCCCTAACAGCCCTGTGGATGTACCTACACCACAGGGACTGCAGCGGCTCAAGAAGGCAGCTCACCCACCACCTCCTCAAGGGGCAATTAGGGATGGGCAATAAATGCTGGGCCCAGCCAGCGAAGACCACACCCCTGTGAATGTATGGAAAATATCTGAAAGAAGTTCAGGAACCGAGTGCTCTCTGGCTTGGAACTGAGTGACAGCTTCAAACTCACCTCTTTCGTCAGCACAGCGCTGGTCTCAGGACATATCCCCCCCTACCACCCCACCACCCCCCTCACGCAGTCAACTCAACTCAACTCAACTCAACACCGCCCTTAAACCCTCATTGTTTTCCCCTTTCACCTTAGTCTTTGTTGTTCTCAGCCCCTCTTTCAACTCAACACTTCCAAACTATAAAACCCTCTCGTCTTTTCCTGTTACCCCCACTTTCAGGTCCAACAAAATTGTTCTGGTGCAGAAAGAGGCCATTCAGCCCATCATGTCTGTGCCAGCTCCGCGAACGAACATTTTACCTCGTGCCACTTCCCTCCCTCCCCCCTCCCCTGTTACCCTGCACATCCTTCCTTTGCAGATAACAGTCCCCTTCTCTTCCGGACGCCCCATAAAGACGTAAAGTTTCCACAGCCTGGGCCCATCTTTCAGTCACAGCCTTGCCCTGCACGACTAAAGGACGCTTGCATCCGGAAACCCTCTCCCACGTCCCTTCCAACCATCAACACCGGCAACGGACCCTGAGCAGATCCTGATCTCCTCTGTCACTCAGACTGGGGCTGTCCAATCCGCTGCCTCCACCTTCTCCCCCACTTCCGCCTGCCCACCCGGAGATGTTTCCTTTAAATTCTGCCAGCTCTAGCCCATCCCGGGACTCACACCTTTCTCTGCACCCACCACCCCCCCCGCCACAACCCATCACCTCCAATCCTCTCGGAGCCCCCGTCAGAGAGACAGGTCCCCCTAAGCTCTGGAATAGAGGAGATCAGCTGACAGTTCTTATGCGGAGCACATTTTATTTATTTACAAAGGAACTCAGCAGTTACACTTGTGCACTTACAGCTCAAACCCTGTGTCTACATTACAGACTCTAACTCCGGACTACTCACTACTGACGACAGGGTTAGCCTGCATACTCTGCTATTGGATAATAAGATCATGTGATCTTCCACTATAACCTTCTCCTTAAAGGTACATTACACATCAGATTACTACATCCCTCCCCCTTGACTCGGGAATACATTTTTCAGTTACAGCTACAATCTTTTCGAAATATCAAATGATTTACACCGATAAGTAATTTACAAATTCAATCTTTCTGGGGGGTTGGTGGGGGGGGTGGGGGGGGGTGGTGGTTTCCTTACGCGTGTGGAACATCTCAGACCCTCAGCTTCAGATGCTTTTCTGATGTTGTCCAAACACCAGGCTTTCCGGTGGACACCTGCAAATCTGTTTCCTCAACTCTTGCAGGTACAACGGACCCTTCAGACACATCTGTTCTCAGCTGAGTTCTTTCAACAGGAGAGATAGACGCAGTCGTGAACACTGGTGGGATTGTTCCCTGACCCTTTGCTTCTCTCCTCCTGATATGACCCCCGTGTCTCTGTGTAACGATCTCCAAAACTTTTCACATATACCCTCCCTCCTACTGTAAACCTTTAGTCACGGCTATGCCAGCCCTGTCCAGTTTCCTGACTCCTTCCCCACCACCGCCCCCCACCGCCCCTGCTAAATTTGGCTTAATTAAGCTCAATCTCGATCGTCAACCACTCCACAGGTTGCGACGCCTGTTGTCATGTGAGGGCTGGTCCTACAACGGAAACAGAACCGTGCTGGTCTCGGTCGCTATAGAAACTCCAGTTTTTATCCTGCCAGCATCGAACGTTTGAACCATTCCCTTGGCCAGTCCGCTCGAGGGAGGGTGGGCGCGGCGTAGTTTTTACACGAGTGGCACAGCTGGGGCTGGAAAACCCGTTGGAACTCAGTCCCGGTAAACTCCGTGCCGTTATCGGAGACGACCCTTTCCGGCAGTCCGATG
This sequence comes from Carcharodon carcharias, assembly GCF_017639515.1. Taxonomy (NCBI): domain Eukaryota; kingdom Metazoa; phylum Chordata; class Chondrichthyes; order Lamniformes; family Lamnidae; genus Carcharodon; species Carcharodon carcharias. The sequence continues at coordinate 124,470 of NW_024470665.1, read as the reverse complement.
GTGACCAAACTTTGAGTGGGCATCGACGAGGACCAGAAACGTTGTTCCCATGACAGGTCCCACCCGGTCAATGTGTAACCCCCACCCATGACCTTCCTGGGCACTCCCATGGGGGTAACGGAGCTGCTGGGTGGTGGGGGGGGGTGGGGGGTAACTGGTGCACTTGCTGACACTGCTTCCCACTTCTCACTAACTTCTCTATTACTCCATCCATCCCAGGCCAGCAGGGAAACTCCTGGGCGTGGGCTGTGCCGTTCTGCTAACAAAGCTCTCTGTCTTTTTGGAGGAACAATCACTCGAGCTCCCCACAGTAAGATCACATCCCGGCCGCTTATCTCATCTCTTCTGTGGAAATCTCAGCAGGTCCCTGCCCCTTGTGACCTGAGGTGGAGAATTGGTTCTCGTGTGTTGGACAAGGCCGGGTCTGGGCTTGTCCAATCTCCGATCTGTCCGGCAGGTACCGGGGATGGATCTGAGACGTTCAATGAGAGAACGAGTTCTCGAGGAACTGGAACATCCTCGTGGGTTACTTTCAGAGGCAAGTGGCTCACTGCATCAGTGCGCGCAAGTCTGATATCCAGGCTCGGGAGCAGGAGCTCTTCGATTTACCAGAGTTTTTGTAATGATTGTAGACCTCCCTTCATCTCACTCACCACCCACTCTACCCACTCTCTCCACCTTCACTCCCCATGCTCTCCCCTCTCCTCCACCCTCTCTCTATCTCTCTCCCTCTCTTCCTCCCTCTCTCTATCTCTCTCCCTCTCTTTCTCCCTCTCTCTCCTCCTCCCTCTCTCTATCTCTCTCCCTCTCTTCCTCTCTCTCTCTATCTCTCTCCCTCTCTCTATCTCTCTCCCTCTCTTCCTCCCTCACTCTCCTCCTCCCTCTCTCTATCTCTCTATCTCTCTCCCTCTCTTCCTCCCTCTCTCTATCTCTCTCCCTCTCTCTATCTCTCCCTCACTTCCTCTCTCTCTCTATCTCTCTCCCTCTCTCTATCTCTCTCCCGTCTCCTCCTCTCTCTCTCTATCTCTCTCCCTCTCTCTCTCTATCTCTCTCCCTCTCTCTATCTCTCTCCCTCTCTTCCTCCCTCTCTCTATCTCTCTCCCTCTCTCTATCTCTCTCCCTCACTTCCTCTCTCTCTCTATCTCTCTCCCTCTCTCTCTCTATCTCTCTCCCTCTCTTCCTCCCTCTCTCTATCTCTCTCCCTCTCTTCCTCCCTCTCTCTATCTCTCTCCCTCTCTCTATCTCTCTCCCTCTCTTCCTCCCTCTCTCTCCTCCTCCCTCTCTCTATCTCTCTATCTCTCTTCCTCCCTCTCTCTATCTCTCTCCCTCTCTCTATCTCTCTCCCTCACTTCCTCTCTCTCTCTATCTCTCTCCCTCTCTTCCTCCCTCTCTCCTCCTCCCTCTCTCTATCTCTCTCCCTCCCTTCCTCCCTCTCTCTATCTCTCTCCCTCTCTCTATCTCTCTCCCTCTCTTCCTCCCTCTCTCTCCTCCTCCCTCTCTCTATCTCTCTATCTCTCTTCCTCCCTCTCTCTATCTCTCTCCCTCTCTCTATCTCTCTCCCTCTCTTCCTCCCTCTCTCTATCTCTCTCCCTCTCTCTATCTCTCTCCCTCACTTCCTCTCTCTCTCTCTATCTCTCTCCCTCTCTCTATCTCTCTCCCGTCTCCTCCTCTCTCTCTCTATCTCTCTCTCTCTCTCTCTCTATCTCTCTCCCTCTCTCTCTCTATCTCTCTCCCTCTCTCTATCTCTCTCCCTCTCTTCCTCCCTCTCTCTATCCCTCTCCCTCTCTTCCTCCCTCTCTCTATCTCTCTCCCTCTCTCTATCTCTATCTCTCTCCCTCTCTCTCTCTATCTCTCTCCCTCTCTCTATCTCTCTCCCTCTCTTCCTCCCTCTCTCTATCTCTCTCCCTCTCTTCCTCCCTCTCTCTATCTCTCTCCCTCTCTTCCTCCCTCTCTCTATCTCTCTCCCTCTCTCTATCTCTCTCCCTCACTTCCTCTCTCTCTCTATCTCTCTCCCTCTCTCTCTCTATCTCTCTCCCTCTCTTCCTCCCTCTCTCTATCTCTCTCCCTCTCTTCCTCCCTCTCTCTATCTCTCTCCCTCTCTCTATCTCTCTCCCTCACTTCCTCTCTCTCTCTATCTCTCTCCCTCTCTCTCTCTATCTCTCTCCCTCTCTTCCTCCCTCACTCTATCTCTCTCCCTCTCTTCCTCCCTCTCTCTATCTCTCTCCCTCTCTCTATCTCTCTCCCTCTCTCTATCTCTCTCCCTCACTTCCTCTCTCTCTCTATCTCCCTCCCTCTCTCTATCTCTCTCCCTCTCTTCCTCCCTCACTCTCCTCCTCCCTCTCTCTATCTCTCTCCCTCTCTTCCTCTCTCTCTCTATCTCTCTCCCTCTCTCTATCTCTCTCCCTCTCTTCCTCCCTCTCTCTATCTCTCTCCCTCTCTTCCTCCCTCTCTCTCCTCCTCCCTCTCTCTATCTCTCTCCCTCTCTTCCTCTCTCTCTCTATCTCTCTCCCTCTCTCTATCTCTCTCCCTCTCTTCCTCCCTCTCTCTCCTCCTCCCTCTCTCTATCTCTCTATCTCTCTCCCTCTCTTCCTCCCTCTCTCTATCTCTCTCCCTCTCTCTATCTCTCCCTCACTTCCTCTCTCTCTCTATCTCTCTCCCTCTCTCTATCTCTCTCCCGTCTCCTCCTCTCTCTCTCTATCTCTCTCCCTCTCTCTCTCTATCTCTCTCCCTCTCTCTATCTCTCTCCCTCTCTTCCTCCCTCTCTCTATCTCTCTCCCTCTCTTCCTCCCTCTCTCTATCTCTCTCCCTCTCTTCCTCCCTCTCTCTATCTCTCTCCCTCACTTCCTCTCTCTCTCTATCTCCCTCCCTCTCTCTATCTCTCTCCCTCTCTTCCTCCCTCTCTCTCCTTCTCCCTCTCTCTATCTCTCTCCCTCTCTTCCTCTCTCTCTCTATCTCTCTCCCTCTCTCTTTCTCTCTCCCTCTCTTCCTCCCTCTCTCTCCTCCTCCCTCTCTCTATCTCTCTATCTCTCTTCCTCCCTCTCTCTATCTCTCTCCCTCTCTTCCTCCCTCTCTCTATCTCTCTCCCTCTCTCTATCTCTCCCTCACTTCCTCTCTCTCTCTATCTCTCTCCCTCTCTCTCTCTATCTCTCTCCCTCTCTTCCTCCCTCTCTCTATCTCTCTCCCTCTCTTCCTCCCTCTCTCTATCTCTGTCCCTCTCTCTATCTCTCTCCCTCACTTCCTCTCTCTCTCTATCTCCCTCCCTCTCTCTATCTCTCTCCCTCTCTTCCTCCCTCTCTCTCCTTCTCCCTCTCTCTATCTCTCTCCCTCTCTTCCTCTCTCTCTCTATCTCTCTCCCTCTCTCTATCTCTCTCCCTCTCTTCCTCCCTCTCTCTCCTCCTCCCTCTCTCTATCTCTCTATCTCTCTTCCTCCCTCTCTCTATCTCTCTCCCTCTCTTCCTCCCTCTCTCTATCTCTCTCCCTCTCTCTATCTCTCCCTCACTTCCTCTCTCTCTCTATCTCTCTCCCTCTCTCTATCTCTCTCCCGTCTCCTCCTCTCTCTCTCTATCTCTCTCCCTCTCTCTCTCTATCTCTCTCCCTCTCTCTATCTCTCTCCCTCTCTTCCTCCCTCTCTCTATCTCTCTCCCTCTCTTCCTCCCTCTCTCTATCTCTCTCCCTCTCTTCCTCCCTCTCTCTATCTCTCTCCCTCTCTCTATCTCTCTCCCTCACTTCCTCTCTCTCTCTATCTCTCTCCCTCTCTCTCTCTATCTCTCTCCCTCTCTTCCTCCCTCTCTCTATCTCTCTCCCTCTCTCTATCTCTCTCCCTCACTTCCTCTCTCTCTCTATCTCCCTCCCTCTCTCTATCTCTCTCCCTCTCTTCCTCCCTCTCTCTCCTCCTCCCTCTCTCTATCTCTCTCCCTCTCTTCCTCTCTCTCTCTATCTCTCTCCCTCTCTCTATCTCTCTCCCTCTCTTCCTCCCTCTCTCTCCTCCTCCCTCTCTCTATCTCTCTATCTCTCTTCCTCCCTCTCTCTATCTCTCTCCCTCTCTCTATCACTCTCCCTCACTTCCTCTCTCTCTCTATCTCTCTCCCTCTCTTCCTCCCTCTCTCCTCCTCCCTCTCTCTATCTCTCTCCCTCTCTTCCTCCCTCTCTCTATCTCTCTCCCTCTCTCTATCTCTCTCCCTCTCTTCCTCCCTCTCTCTCCTCCTCCCTCTCTCTATCTCTCTATCTCTCTTCCTCCCTCTCTCTATCTCTCTCCCTCTCTCTATCTCTCTCCCTCTCTTCCTCCCTCTCTCTATCTCTCTCCCTCTCTCTATCTCTCTCCCTCACTTCCTCTCTCTCTATATCTCTCTCCCTCTCTCTATCTCTCTCCCGTCTCCTCCTCTCTCTCTTGATCTCTCTCCCTCTCTCTCTCTATCTCTCTCCCTCTCTCTATCTCTCTCCCTCTCTTCCTCCCTCTCTCTATCTCTCTCCCTCTCTTCCTCCCTCTCTCTATCTCTCTCCCTCTCTCTATCTCTATCTCTCTCCCTCTCTCTCTATCTCTCTCCCTCTCTCTCTCTATCTCTCTCCCTCTCTCTATCTCTCTCCCTCTCTTCCTCCCTCTCTCTATCTCTCTCCCTCTCTTCCTCCCTCTCTCTATCTCTCTCCCTCTCTCTATCTCTCTCCCTCACTTCCTCTCTCTCTCTATCTCCCTCCCTCTCTCTATCTCTCTCCCTCTCTTCCTCCCTCTCTCTCCTCCTCCCTCTCTCTATCTCTCTCCCTCTCTTCCTCTCTCTCTCTATCTCTCTCCCTCTTTCTATCTCTCTCCCTCTCTTCCTCCCTCTCTCTCCTCCTCCCTCTCTCTATCTCTCTATCTCTCTTCCTGCCTCTCTCTATCTCTCTCCCTCTCTCTATCTCTCCCTCACTTCCTCTCTCTCTCTATCTCTCTCCCTCTCTCTATCTCTCTCCCGTCTCCTCCTCTCTCTCTCTATCTCTCTCCCTCTCTCTCTCTATCTCTCTCCCTCTCTCTATCTCTCTCCCTCTCTTCCTCCCTCTCTCTATCTCTCTCCCTCTCTTCCTCCCTCTCTCTATCTCTCTCCCTCTCTCTATCTCTCTCTCTCGCTTCCTCTCTCTCTCTATCTCCCTCCCTCTCTCTATCTCTCTCCCTCTCTTCCTCCCTCTCTCTCCTCCTCCCTCTCTCTATCTCTCTCCCTCTCTTCCTCTCTCTCTCTATCTCTCTCCCTCTCTCTATCTCTCTCCCTCTCTTCCTCCCTCTCTCTCCTCCTCCCTCTCTCTATCTCTCTATCTCTCTTCCTCCCTCTCACTATCTCTCTCCCTCTCTCTATCTCTCTCCCTCACTTCCTCTCTCTCTCTATCTCTCTCCCTCTCTCTTTCTCTCTCCCTCTCTTCCTCCCTCTCTCTCCTCCTCCCTCTCTCTATCTCTCTATCTCTCTTCCTCCCTCTCTCTATCTCTCTCCCTCTCTTCCTCCCTCTCTCTATCTCTCTCCCTCTCTCTATCTCTCCCTCACTTCCTCTCTCTCTCTATCTCTCTCCCTCTCTCTCTCTACCTCTCTCCCTCTGTTCCTCCCTCTCTCTATCTCTCTCCCTCTCTTCCTCCCTCTCTCTATCTCTGTCCCTCTCTCTATCTCTCTCCCTCACTTCCTCTCTCTCTCTATCTCCCTCCCTCTCTCTATCTCTCTCCCTCTCTTCCTCCCTCTCTCTCCTTCTCCCTCTCTCTATCTCTCTCCCTCTCTTCCTCCCTCTCTCTCCTCCTCCCTCTCTCTATCTCTCTATCTCTCTTCCTCCCTCTCTCTATCTCTCTCCCTCTCTTCCTCCCTCTCTCTATCTCTCTCCCTCTCTCTATCTCTCCCTCACTTCCTCTCTCTCTCTATCTCTCTCCCTCTCTCTCTCTCTCTTCCGTCTCCTCCTCTCTCTCTCTATCTCTCTCCCTCTCTCTCTCTATCTCTCTCCCTCTCTCTATCTCTCTCCCTCTCTTCCTCCCTCTCTCTATCTCTCTCCCTCTCTTCCTCCCTCTCTCTATCTCTCTCCCTCTCTTCCTCCCTCTCTCTATCTCTCTCCCTCTCTCTATCTCTCTCCCTCACTTCCTCTCTCTCTCTATCTCTCTCCCTCTCTCTCTCTATCTCTCTCCCTCTCTTCCTCCCTCTCTCTATCTCTCTCCCTCTCTCTATCTCTCTCCCTCACTTCCTCTCTCTCTCTATCTCCCTCCCTCTCTCTATCTCTCTCCCTCTCTTCCTCCCTCTCTCTCCTCCTCCCTCTCTCTATCTCTCTCCCTCTCTTCCTCTCTCTCTCTATCTCTCTCCCTCTCTCTATCTCTCTCCCTCTCTTCCTCCCTCTCTCTCCTCCTCCCTCTCTCTATCTCTCTATCTCTCTTCCTCCCTCTCTCTATCTCTCTCCCTCTCTCTATCACTCTCCCTCACTTCCTCTCTCTCTCTATCTCTCTCCCTCTCTTCCTCCCTCTCTCCTCCTCCCTCTCTCTATCTCTCTCCCTCTCTTCCTCGCTCTCTCTATCTCTCTCCCTCTCTCTATCTCTCTCCCTCTCTTCCTCCCTCTCTCTCCTCCTCCCTCTCTCTATCTCTCTATCTCTCTTCCTCCCTCTCTCTATCTCTCTCCCTCTCTCTATCTCTCTCCCTCTCTTCCTCCCTCTCTCTATCTCTCTCCCTCTCTCTATCTCTCTCCCTCACTTCCTCTCTCTCTATATCTCTCTCCCTCTCTCTATCTCTCTCCCGTCTCCTCCTCTCTCTCTCGATCTCTCTCCCTCTCTCTCTCTATCTCTCTCCCTCTCTCTATCTCTCTCCCTCTCTTCCTCCCTCTCTCTATCTCTCTCCCTCTCTTCCTCCCTCTCTCTATCTCTCTCCCTCTCTCTATCTCTATCTCTCTCCCTCTCTCTCTATCTCTCTCCCTCTCTCTCTCTATCTCTCTCCCTCTCTCTATCTCTCTCCCTCTCTTCCTCCCTCTCTCTATCTCTCTCCCTCTCTTCCTCCCTCTCTCTATCTCTCTCCCTCTCTCTATCTCTCTCCCTCACTTCCTCTCTCTCTCTATCTCCCTCCCTCTCTCTATCTCTCTCCCTCTCTTCCTCCCTCTCTCTCCTCCTCCCTCTCTCTATCTCTCTCCCTCTCTTCCTCTCTCTCTCTATCTCTCTCCCTCTCTCTATCTCTCTCCCTCTCTTCCTCCCTCTCTCTCCTCCTCCCTCTCTCTATCTCTCTATCTCTCTTCCTGCCTCTCTCTATCTCTCTCCCTCTCTCTATCTCTCCCTCACTTCCTCTCTCTCTCTATCTCTCTCCCTCTCTCTATCTCTCTCCCGTCTCCTCCTCTCTCTCTCTATCTCTCTCCCTCTCTCTCTCTATCTCTCTCCCTCTCTCTATCTCTCTCCCTCTCTTCCTCCCTCTCTCTATCTCTCTCCCTCTCTTCCTCCCTCTCTCTATCTCTCTCCCTCTCTCTATCTCTCTCTCTCGCTTCCTCTCTCTCTCTATCTCCCTCCCTCTCTCTATCTCTCTCCCTCTCTTCCTCCCTCTCTCTCCTCCTCCCTCTCTCTATCTCTCTCCCTCTCTTCCTCTCTCTCTCTATCTCTCTCCCTCTCTCTATCTCTCTCCCTCTCTTCCTCCCTCTCTCTCCTCCTCCTCTCTCTATCTCTCTATCTCTCTTCCTCCCTCTCACTATCTCTCTCCCTCTCTCTATCTCTCTCCCTCACTTCCTCTCTCTCTCTATCTCTCTCCCTCTCTTCCTCCCTCTCTCCTCCTCCCTCTCTCTATCTCTCTCCCTCTCTTCCTCCCTCTCTCTATCTCTCTCCCTCTCTCTATCTCTCTCCCTCTCTTCCTCCCTCTCTCTCCTCCTCCCTCTCTCTATCTCTCTATCTCTCTTCCTCCCTCTCTCTATCTCCCTCCCTCTCTCTATCTCTCTCCCTCTCTTCCTCCCTCTCTCTCCTCCTCCCTCTCTCTATCTCTCTCCCTCTCTTCCTCTCTCTCTCTATCTCTCTCCCTCTCTCTATCTCTCTCCCTCTCTTCCTCCCTCTCTCTCCTCCTCCCTCTCTCTATCTCTCTATCTCTCTTCCTCCCTCTCTCTATCTCTCTCCCTCTCTCTATCTCTCTCCCTCACTTCCTCTCTCTCTCTATCTATCTCCCTCTCTTCCTCCCTCTCTCCTCCTCCCTCTCTCTATCTCTCTCCCTCTCTTCCTCCCTCTCTCTATCTCTCTCCCTCTCTCTATCTCTCTCCCTCTCTTCCTCCCTCTCTCTCCTCCTCCCTCTCTCTATCTCTCTATCTCTCTTCCTCCCTCTCTCTATCTCTCTACCTCTCTCTATCTCTCTCCCACTCTTCCTCCCTCTCTCTATCTCTCTCCCTCTCTCTATCTCTCTCCCTCTCTTCCTCCCTCTCTCTCCTCCTCCCTCTCTCTATCTCTCTATCTCTCTTCCTCCCTCTCTCTATCTCTCTCCCTCTCTCTATCTCTCTCCCTCTCTTCCTCCCTCTCTCTATCTCTCTCCCTCTCTCTATCTCTCTCCCTCACTTCCTCTCTCTCTCTATCTCTCTCCCTCTCTCTATCTCTCTCCCGTCTCCTCCTCTCTCTCTCTATCTCTCTCCCTCTCTCTCTCTATCTCTCTCCCTCTCTCTATCTCTCTCCCTCTCTTCCTCCCTCTCTCTATCTCTCTCTTTCTCTTCCTCCCTCTCTCTATCTCTCTCCCTCTCTCTATCTCTATCTCTCTCCCTCTCTCTCTATCTCTCTCCCTCTCTCTCTCTATCTCTCTCCCTCTCTCTATCTCTCTCCCTCTCTTCCTCCCTCTCTCTATCTCTCTCCCTCTCTTCCTCCCTCTCTCTATCTCTCTCCCTCTCTCTATCTCTGTCTCTCTCCCTCTCTCTCTATCTCTCTCCCTCTCTCTCTCTATCTCTCTCCAGCTCTCTATCTCTCTCCCTCTCTTCCTCCCTCTCTCTATCTCTCTCCCTCTCTTCCTCCATCTCTCTATCTCTCTCCCTCTCTTCCTCCCTCTCTCTATCTCTCTCCCTCTCTCTCTCTATCTCTCTCCCTCTCTTCCTCCCTCTCTCTATCTCTCTCCCTCTCTTCCTCCCTCTCTCTATCTCTCTCCCTCTCTCTATCTCTCTCCCTCTCTCTATCTCTCTCCCTCACTTCCTCTCTCTCTCTATCTCCCTCCCTCTCTCTATCTCTCTCCCTCTCTTCCTCCCTCTCTCTCCTCCTCCTCTCTCTATCTCTCTCCCTCTCTTCCTCTCTCTCTCTATCTCTCTCCCTCTCTCTATCTCTCTCCCTCTCTTCCTCCCTCTCTCTCCTCCTCCCTCTCTCTATCTCTCTATCTCTCTTCCTCCCTCTCTCTATCTCTCTCCCTCTCTCTATCTCTCTCCCTCACTTCCTCTCTCTCTCTATCTCTCTCCCTCTCTTCCTCCCTCTCTCCTCCTCCCTCTCTCTATCTCTCTCCCTCTCTTCCTCCCTCTCTCTATCTCTTTCCCTCTCTCTATCTCTCTCCCTCTCTTCC
>NW_024470665.1:57500-102500 GCF_017639515.1 Carcharodon carcharias | reverse complement strand
TCTCTTCCTCCCTCTCTCTATCTCTCTCCCTCTCTCTATCTCTCCCTCACTTCCTCTCTCTCTCTATCTCTCTCCCTCTCTCTATCTCTCTCCCGTCTCCTCCTCTCTCTCTCTATCTCTCTCCCTCTCTCTCTCTATCTCTCTCCCTCTCTCTATCTCTCTCCCTCTCTTCCTCCCTCTCTCTATCTCTCTCCCTCTCTTCCTCCCTCTCTCTATCTCTCTCCCTCTCTTCCTCCCTCTCTCTATCTCTCTCCCTCACTTCCTCTCTCTCTCTATCTCCCTCCCTCTCTCTATCTCTCTCCCTCTCTTCCTCCCTCTCTCTCCTTCTCCCTCTCTCTATCTCTCTCCCTCTCTTCCTCTGTCTCTCTATCTCTCTCCCTCTCTCTATCTCTCTCCCTCTCTTCCTCCCTCTCTCTCCTCCTCCCTCTCTCTATCTCTCTATCTCTCTTCCTCCCTCTCTCTATCTCTCTCCCTCTCTTCCTCCCTCTCTCTATCTCTCTCCCTCTCTCTATCTCTCCCTCACTTCCTCTCTCTCTCTATCTCTCTCCCTCTCTCTCTCTATCTCTCTCCCTCTCTTCCTCCCTCTCTCTATCTCTCTCCCTCTCTTCCTCCCTCTCTCTATCTCTGTCCCTCTCTCTATCTCTCTCCCTCACTTCCTCTCTCTCTCTATCTCCCTCCCTCTCTCTATCTCTCTCCCTCTCTTCCTCCCTCTCTCTCCTTCTCCCTCTCTCTATCTCTCTCCCTCTCTTCCTCTCTCTCTCTATCTCTCTCCCTCTCTCTATCTCTCTCCCTCTCTTCCTCCCTCTCTCTATCTCTCTCCCTCTCTCTATCTCTCCCTCACTTCCTCTCTCTCTCTATCTCTCTCCCTCTCTCTCTCTATCTCTCTCCCTCTCTTCCTCCCTCTCTCTATCTCTCTCCCTCTCTTTCTCCCTCTCTCTATCTCTGTCCCTCTCTCTATCTCTCTCCCTCACTTCCTCTCTCTCTCTATCTCCCTCCCTCTCTCTATCTCTCTCCCTCTCTTCCTCCCTCTCTCTCCTTCTCCCTCTCTCTATCTCTCTCCCTCTCTTCCTCTCTCTCTCTATCTCTCTCCCTCTCTCTATCTCTCTCCCTCTCTTCCTCCCTCTCTCTCCTCCTCCCTCTCTCTATCTCTCTATCTCTCTTCCTCCCTCTCTCTATCTCTCTCCCTCTCTTCCTCCCTCTCTCTATCTCTCTCCCTCTCTCTATCTCTCCCTCACTTCCTCTCTCTCTCTATCTCTCTCCCTCTCTCTATCTCTCTCCCGTCTCCTCCTCTCTCTCTCTATCTCTCTCCCTCTCTCTCTCTATCTCTCTCCCTCTCTCTATCTCTCTCCCTCTCTTCCTCCCTCTCTCTATCTCTCTCCCTCTCATCCTCCCTCTCTCTATCTCTCTCCCTCTCTCTATCTCTCTCCCTCACTTCCTCTCTCTCTCTATCTCTCTCCCTCTCTCTCTCTATCTCGCTCCCTCTCTTCCTCCCTCTCTCTATCTCTCTCCCTCTCTTCCTCCCTCTCTCTATCTCTCTCCCTCTCTCTATCTCTCTCCCTCACTTCCTCTCTCTCTCTATCTCCCTCCCTCTCTCTATCTCTCTCCCTCTCTTCCTCCCTCTCTCTCCTCCTCCCTCTCTCTATCTCTCTCCCTCTCTTCCTCTCTCTCTCTATCTCTCTCCCTCTCTCTATCTCTCTCCCTCTCTTCCTCCCTCTCTCTCCTCCTCCCTCTCTCTATCTCTCTATCTCTCTTCCTCCCTCTCTCTATCTCTCTCCCTCTCTCTATCTCTCTCCCTCACTTCCTCTCTCTCTCTATCTCTCTCCCTCTCTTCCTCCCTCTCTCTATCTCTCTCCCTCTCTCTATCTCTCTCCCTCTCTTCCTCCCTCTCTCTCCTCCTCCCTCTCTCTATCTCTCTATCTCTCTTCCTCCCTCTCTCTATCTCTCTCCCTCTCTCTATCTCTCTCCCTCTCTTCCTCCCTCTCTCTATCTCTCTCCCTCTCTCTATCTCTCTCCCTCACTTCCTCTCTCTCTCTATCTCTCTCCCTCTCTCTATCTCTCTCCCTCTCTTCCTCCCTCTCTCTATCTCTCTCCCTCTCTTCCTCCCTCTCTCTATCTCTCTCCCTCTCTCTATCTCTATCTCTCTCCCTCTCTCTCTATCTCTCTCCCTCTCTCTCTCTATCTCTCTCCCTCTCTCTATCTCTCTCCCTCTCTTCCTCCCTCTCTCTATCTCTCTCCCTCTCTTCCTCCCTCTCTCTATCTCTCTCCCTCACTCTATCTCTCTCCCTCACTTCCTCTCTCTCTCTATCTCCCTCCCTCTCTCTATCTCTCTCCCTCTCTTCCTCCCTCTCTCTCCTCCTCCCTCTCTCTATCTCTCTCCCTCTCTTCCTCTCTCTCTCTATCTCTCTCCCTCTCTCTATCTCTCTCCCTCTCTTCCTCCCTCTCTCTCTCCTCCTCCCTCTCTCTATCTCTCTATCTCTCTTCCTGCCTCTGTCTATCTCTCTCCCTCTCTCTATCTCTCCCTCACTTCCTCTCTCTCTCTATCTCTCTCCCTCTCTCTATCTCTCTCCCTCTCTCTATCTCTCTCCCTCACTTCCTCTCTCTCTCTATCTCTCTCCCTCTCTTCCTCCCTCTCTCCTCCTCCCTCTCTCTATCTCTCTCCCTCTCTTCCTCCCTCTCTCTATCTCTCTCCCTCTCTCTATCTCTCTCCCTCTCTTCCTCCTCTCTCTCCTCCTCCCTCTCTCTATCTCTCTATCTCTCTTCCTCCCTCTCTCTATCTCTCTCCCTCTCTCTATCTCTCTCCCTCTCTTCCTCCCTCTCTCTATCTCTCTCCCTCTCTCTATCTCTCTCCCTCACTTCCTCTCTCTCTCTATCTCTCTCCCTCTCTCTATCTCTCTCCCTCTCTTCCTCCCTCTCTCTATCTCTCTCCCTCTCTTCCTCCCTCTCTCTATCTCTCTCCCTCTCTCTATCTCTATCTCTCTCCCTCTCTCTCTATCTCTCTCCCTCTCTCTCTCTATCTCTCTCCCTCTCTCTATCTCTCTCCCTCTCTTCCTCCCTCTCTCTATCTCTCTCCCTCTCTTCCTCCCTCTCTCTATCGCTCTCCCTCACTCTATCTCTCTCCCTCACTTCCTCTCTCTCTCTATCTCTCTCCCTCTCTCTATCTCTCTCCCGTCTCCTCCTCTCTCTCTCTATCTCTCTCCCTCTCTCTCTCTATCTCTCTCCCTCTCTCTATCTCTCTCCCTCTCTTCCTCCCTCTCTCTATCTCTCTCCCTCTCTTCCTCCCTCTCTCTATCTCTCTCCCTCTCTTCCTCCCTCTCTCTATCTCTCTCCCTCTATCTCTCTCCCTCACTTCCTCTCTCTCTCTATCTCTCTCCCTCTCTCTCTCTATCTCTCTCCCTCTCTTCCTCCCTCTCTCTATGTCTCTCCCTCTCTTCCTCCCTCTCTCTATCTCTCTCCCTCTCTCTATCTCTCTCCCTCACTTCCTCTCTCTCTCTATCTCCCTCCCTCTCTCTATCTCTCTCCCTCTCTTCCTCCCTCTCTCTCCTCCTCCCTCTCTCTATCTCTCTCCCTCTCTTCCTCTCTCTCTCTATCTCTCTCCCTCTCTATATCTCTCTCCCTCTCTTCCTCCCTCTCTCTCCTCCTCCCTCTCTCTATCTCTCTATCTCTCTTCCTCCCTCTCTCTATCTCTCTCCCTCTCTCTATCTCTCTCCCTCACTTCCTCCCTCTCTCTATCTCTCTCCCTCTCTTCCTCCCTCTCTCTATCTCTCTCCCTCTCTCTATCTCTCTCCCTCTCTTCCTCCCTCTCTCTCCTCCTCCCTCTCTCTATCTCTCTATCTCTCTTCCTCCCTCTCTCTATCTCTCTACCTCTCTCTATCTCTCTCCCTCTCTTCCTCCCTCTCTCTATCTCTCTCCCTCTCTCTATCTCTCTCCCTCACTTCCTCTCTCTCTCTATCTCTCTCCCTCTCTCTATCTCTCTCCCGTCTCCTCCTCTCTCTCTCTATCTCTCTCCCTCTCTCTCTCTATCTCTCTCCCTCTCTCTATCTCTCTCCCTCTCTTCCTCCCTCTCTCTATCTCTCTCTCTCTCTTCCTCCCTCTCTCTATCTCTCTCCCTCTATTCCTCCCTCTCTCTATCTCTCTCCCTCTCTTCCTCCCTCTCTCTAACTCTCTCCCTCTCTCTATCTCTATCTCTCTCCCTCTCTCTCTATCTCTCTCCCTCTCTCTCTCTATCTCTCTCCCTCTCTCTATCTCTCTCCCTCTCTTCCTCCCTCTCTCTATCTCTCTCCCTCTCTTCCTCCCTCTCTCTATCTCTCTCCCTCTCTCTATCTCTCTCCCTCACTTCCTCTCTCTCTCTTTCTCTCTCCCTCTCTCTATCTCTCTCCTTCTCTCTATCTCTCTCCCTCTCCTCCTCCCTCTCTCTATCTCTCTCCCTCTCTCCCTCTCTCTCTATCTCTCTCCCTCTCTTCCTCTCTCTCTCTATCTCTCTCCCTCTCTCTATCTCTCTCCCTCTCTTCCTCTCTCTATCTCTCTCCCTCTCTTCCTCCCTCTCTCTCCTCCTCCCTCTCTCTATCTCTCTCCCTCTCTTCCTCCCTCTCTCTATCTCCCTCCCTCTCTTCCTCCCTCTCTCTCCTCCTCCCTCTCTCTATCTCTCTCCCTCTCTTCCTCTCTCTCTCTATCTCTCTCCCTCTCTCTATCTCTCTCCCTCTCTTCCTCCCTCTCTCTCCTCCTCCCTCTCTCTATCTCTCTATCTCTCTCCCTCTCTTCCTCCCTCTCTCTATCTCTCTCCCGCTCTCTATCTCTCCCTCACTTCCTCTCTCTCTCTATCTCTCTCCCTCTCTCTATCTCTCTCCCGTCTCCTCCTCTCTCTCTCTATCTCTCTCCCTCTCTCTCTCTGTCTCTCTCCCTCTCTCTATCTCTCTCCCTCTCTTCCTCCCTCTCTCTATCTCTCTCCCTCTCTTCCTCCCTCTCTCTATCTCTCTCCCTCTCTTCCTCCCTCTCTCTATCTCTCTCCCTCACTTCCTCTCTCTCTCTATCTCCCTCCCTCTCTCTATCTCTCTCCCTCTCTTCCTCCCTCTCTCTCCTTCTCCCTCTCTCTATCTCTCTCCCTCTCTTCCTCTCTCTCTCTATCTCTCTACCTCTCTCTATCTCTCTCCCTCTCTTCCTCCCTCTCTCTCCTCCTCCCTCTCTCTATCTCTCTATCTCTCTTCCTCCCTCTCTCTATCTCTCTCCCTCTCTTCCTCCCTCTCTCTATCTCTCTCCCTCTCTCTATCTCTATCTCTCTCCCTCTCTCTCTATCTCTCTCCCTCTCTCTCTCTATCTCTCTCCCTCTCTCTATCTCTCTCCCTCTCTTCCTCCCTCTCTCTATCTCTCTCCCTCTCTTCCTCCCTCTCTCTATCTCTCTCCCTCTCTCTATCTCTCTCCCTCACTTCATCTCTCTCTCTTTCTCTCTCCCTCTCTCTATCTCTCTCCTTCTCTCTATCTCTCTCCCTCTCCTCCTCCCTCTCTCTATCTCTCTCCCTCTCTCCCTCTCTCTCTATCTCTCTCCCTCTCTTCCTCTCTCTCTCTATCTCTCTCCCTCTCTCTATCTCTCTCCCTCTCTTCCTCTCTCTATCTCTCTCCCTCTCTTCCTCTCTCTCTCCTCCTCCCTCTCTCTATCTCTCTCCCTCTCTTCCTCCCTCTCTCTATCTCTCTCCCTCTCTTCCTCCCTCTCTCTCCTCCTCCCTCTCTCTATCTCTCTCCCTCTCTTCCTCTCTCTCTCTATCTCTCTCCCTCTCTCTATCTCTCTCCCTCTCTTCCTCCCTCTCTCTCCTCCTCCCTCTCTCTATCTCTCTATCTCTCTCCCTCTCTTCCTCCCTCTCTCTATCTCTCTCCCTCTCTCTATCTCTCCCTCACTTCCTCTCTCTCTCTGTCTCTCTCCCTCTCTCTATCTCTCTCCCGTCTCCTCCTCTCTCTCTCTATCTCTCTCCCTCTCTCTCTCTATCTCTCTCCCTCTCTCTATCTCTCTCCCTCTCTTCCTCCCTCTCTCTATCTCTCTCCCTCTCTTCCTCCCTCTCTCTATCTCTGTCCCTCTCTCTATCTCTCTCCCTCTCTTCCTCTCTCTCTCTATCTCCCTCCCTCTCTCTATCTCTCTCCCTCTCTTCCTCCCTCTCTCTCCTTCTCCCTCTCTCTATCTCTCTCCCTCTCTTCCTCTCTCTCTCTATCTCTCTCCCTCTCTCTATCTCTCTCCCTCTCTTCCTCCCTCTCTCTATCTCTCTCCCTCTCTCTATCTCTCCCTCACTTCCTCTCTCTCTCTATCTCTCTCCCTCTCTCTCTCTATCTCTCTCCCTCTCTTCCTCCCTCTCTCTATCTCTCTCCCTCTCTTTCTCCCTCTCTCTATCTCTGTCCCTCTCTCTATCTCTCTCCCTCACTTCCTCTCTCTCTCTATCTCCCTCCCTCTCTCTATCTCTCTCCCTCTCTTCCTCCCTCTCTCTCCTTCTCCCTCTCTCTATCTCTCTCCCTCTCTTCCTCTCTCTCTCTATCTCTCTCCCTCTCTCTATCTCTCTCCCTCTCTTCCTCCCTCTCTCTCCTCCTCCCTCTCTCTATCTCTCTATCTCTCTTCATCCCTCTCTCTATCTCTCTCCCTCTCTTCCTCCCTCTCTCTATCTCTCTCCCTCTCTCTATCTCTCCCTCACTTCCTCTCTCTCTCTATCTCTCTCCCTCTCTCTATCTCTCTCCCGTCTCCTCCTCTCTCTCTCTATCTCTCTCCCTCTCTCTCTCTATCTCTCTCCCTCTCTCTATCTCTCTCCCTCTCTTCCTCCCTCTCTCTATCTCTCTCCCTCTCATCCTCCCTCTCTCTATCTCTCTCCCTCTCTCTATCTCTCTCCCTCACTTCCTCTCTCTCTCTATCTCTCTCCCTCTCTCTCCCTATCTCGCTCCCTCTCTTCCTCCCTCTCTCTATCTCTCTCCCTCTCTTCCTCCCTCTCTCTATCTCTCTCCCTCTCTCTATCTCTCTCCCTCACTTCCTCTCTCTCTCTATCTCCCTCCCTCTCTCTATCTCTCTCCCTCTCTTCCTCCCTCTCTCTCCTCCTCCCTCTCTCTATCTCTCTCCCTCTCTTCCTCTCTCTCTCTATCTCTCTCCCTCTCTCTATCTCTCTCCCTCTCTTCCTCCCTCTCTCTCCTCCTCCCTCTCTCTATCTCTCTATCTCTCTTCCTCCCTCTCTCTATCTCTCTCCCTCTCTCTATCTCTCTCCCTCACTTCCTCTCTCTCTCTATCTCTCTCCCTCTCTTCCTCCCTCTCTCCTCCTCCCTCTCTCTATCTCTCTCCCTCTCTTCCTCCCTCTCTCTATCTCTCTCCCTCTCTCTATCTCTCTCCCTCTCTTCCTCCCTCTCTCTCCTCCTCCCTCTCTCTATCTCTCTATCTCTCTTCCTCCCTCTCTCTATCTCTCTCCCTCTCTCTATCTCTCTCCCTCTCTTCCTCCCTCTCTCTATCTCTCTCCCTCTCTCTATCTCTCTCCCTCACTTCCTCTCTCTCTCTATCTCTCTCCCTCTCTCTATCTCTCTCCCTCTCTTCCTCCCTCTCTCTATCTCTCTCCCTCTCTTCCTCCCTCTCTCTATCTCTCTCCCTCTCTCTATCTCTATCTCTCTCCCCTCTCTCTCTATCTTCTCTCTCCCTCTCTCTCTCTATCTCTCTCCCTCTCTCTATCTCTCTCCCTCTCTTCCTCCCTCTCTCTATCTCTCTCCCTCTCTTCCTCCCTCTCTCTATCTCTCTCCCTCACTCTATCTCTCTCCCTCACTTCCTCTCTCTCTCTATCTCCCTCCCTCTCTCTATCTCTCTCCCTCTCTTCCTCCCTCTCTCTCCTCCTCCCTCTCTCTATCTCTCTCCCTCTCTTCCTCTCTCTCTCTATCTCTCTCCCTCTCTCTATCTCTCTCCCTCTCTTCCTCCCTCTCTCTCCTCCTCCCTCTCTCTATCTCTCTATCTCTCTTCCTGCCTCTCTCTATCTCTCTCCCTCTCTCTATCTCTCCCTCACTTCCTCTCTCTCTCTATCTCTCTCCCTCTCTCTATCTCTCTCCCTCTCTCTATCTCTCTCCCTCACTTCCTCTCTCTCTCTATCTCTCTCCCTCTCTTCCTCCCTCTCTCCTCCTCCCTCTCTCTATCTCTCTCCCTCTCTTCCTCCCTCTCTCTATCTCTCTCCCTCTCTCTATCTCTCTCCCTCTCTTCCTCCCTCTCTCTCCTCCTCCCTCTCTCTATCTCTCTATCTCTCTTCCTCCCTCTCTCTATCTCTCTCCCTCTCTCTATCTCTCTCCCTCTCTTCCTCCCTCTCTCTATCTCTCTCCCTCTCTCTATCTCTCTCCCTCACTTCCTCTCTCTCTCTATCTCTCTCCCTCTCTCTATCTCTCTCCCTCTCTTCCTCCCTCTCTCTATCTCTCTCCCTCTCTTCCTCCCTCTCTCTATCTCTCTCCCTCTCTCTATCTCTATCTCTCTCCCTCTCTCTCTATCTCTCTCCCTCTCTCTCTCTATCTCTCTCCCTCTCTCTATCTCTCTCCCTCTCTTCCTCCCTCTCTCTATCTCTCTCCCTCTCTTCCTCCCTCTCTCTATCTCTCTCCCTCTCTCTATCTCTCTCCCTCACTTCCTCTCTCTCTCTATCTCCCTCCCTCTCTCTATCTCTCTCCCTCTCTTCCTCCCTCTCTCTCCTCCTCCCTCTCTCTATCTCTCTCCCTCTCTTCCTCTCTCTCTCTATCTCTCTCCCTCTCTCTATCTCTCTCCCTCTCTTCCTCCCTCTCTCTCCTCCTCCCTCTCTCTATCTCTCTATCTCTCTTCCTGCCTCTCTCTATCTCTCTCCCTCTCTCTATCTCTCCCTCACTTCCTCTCTCTCTCTATCTCTCTCCCTCTCTCTATCTCTCTCCCGTCTCCTCCTCTCTCTCTCTATCTCTCTCCCTCTCTCTCTCTATCTCTCTCCCTCTCTCTATCTCTCTCCCTCTCTTCCTCCCTCTCTCTATCTCTCTCCCTCTCTTCCTCCCTCTCTCTATCTCTCTCCCTCTCTTCCTCCCTCTCTCTATCTCTCTCCCTCTATCTCTCTCCCTCACTTCCTCTCTCTCTCTATCTCTCTCCCTCTCTCTCTCTATCTCTCTCCCTCTCTTCCTCCCTCTCTCTATCTCTCTCCCTCTCTTCCTCTCTCTCTCTATCTCTCTCCCTCTCTCTATCTCTCTCCCTCTCTTCCTCCCTCTCTCTCCTCCTCCCTCTCTCTATCTCTCTATCTCTCTTCCTCCCTCTCTCTATCTCTCTCCCTCTCTC
Organism: Carcharodon carcharias; assembly: GCF_017639515.1. Taxonomy (NCBI): domain Eukaryota; kingdom Metazoa; phylum Chordata; class Chondrichthyes; order Lamniformes; family Lamnidae; genus Carcharodon; species Carcharodon carcharias. The sequence goes on along the minus strand of NW_024470665.1, from coordinate 93,235 downwards.
TATCTCTCTCCCTCACTTCCTCTCTCTCTCTATCTCTCTCCCTCTCTTCCTCCCTCTCTCCTCCTCCCTCTCTCTATCTCTCTCCCTCTCTTCCTCCCTCTCTCTATCTCTCTCCCTCTCTCTATCTCTCTCCCTCTCTTCCTCCCTCTCTCTCCTCCTCCCTCTCTCTATCTCTCTCCCTCTCTCTATCTCTCTCCCTCTCTTCCTCCCTCTCTCTATCTCTCTCCCTCTCTCTATCTCTCTCCCTCACTTCCTCTCTCTCTCTATCTCTCTCCCTCTCTCTATCTCTCTCCCGTCTCCTCCTCTCTCTCTCTATCTCTCTCCCTCTCTCTCTCTATCTCTCTCCCTCTCTCTATCTCTCTCCCTCTCTTCCTCCCTCTCTCTATCTCTCTCTCTCTCTTCCTCCCTCTCTCTATCTCTCTCCCTCTCTCTATCTCTATCTCTCTCCCTCTCTCTCTATCTCTCTCCCTCTCTCTCTCTATCTCTCTCCCTCTCTCTATCTCTCTCCCTCTCTCCCTCTTTCTCCCTCTCTCCCTCTCTCCCTCTCTCTCTATCTCTCTCCCTCTCTCTCTCTATCTCTCTCCCTCTCTCTCTATCTCTCTCCCTCTCTCTCTCTATCTCTCTCCCTCTCTCTATCTCTCTCCCTCTCTCTCTCTATCTCTCTCCCTCTCTCTATCTCTATCTCTCTCCCTCTCTCTCTATCTCTCTCCCTCTCTCTCTCTATCTCTCTCCCTCTCTCTATCTCTCTCCCTCTCTTCCTCCCTCTCTCTATCTCTCTCCCTCTCTTCCTCCCTCTCTCTATCTCTCTCCCTCTCTCTATCTCTCTCCCTCACTTCCTCTCTCTTTCTCTCTCCCTCTCTCTATCTCTCTCCCTCTCTCTATCTCTCTCCCTCTCCTCCTCCCTCTCTCTATCTCTCTCCCTCTCTTCCTCTCTCTCTATCTCTCTCCCTCTCTTCCTCTCTCTCTCTATCTCTCTCCCTCTCTCTATCTCTCTCCCTCTCTTCCTCTCTCTATCTCTCTCCCTCTCTCCATCTCTCTCCCTCTGTTCCTCTCTCTGTCTATCTCTCTCCCCCTCTCTATCTCTTCTCCCTCTCTTCCTCCCTCTCTCCATCTCTCTCCCTCTCTTCTCTCTCTCTCTATCTCTCTCCCTTTCTCCATCTCTCTCCCTCTCTTCCTCTCTCTCTATCTCTCTCCCTCTCTCTATCTCTTTCCCTCTCTCTCTCTATCTCTCTCCCTCTCTCTATCTCCCTCCCTCTCTTCCTCCCTCTCTCTATCTCTCTCCCTCTCCTCCTCCCTCTCTCTATCTCTCTCCCTCTCCTCCCACACTCTCCTCTCTCTCCCCCCCCACTCTCTCTCTCTCACCCCCTCCCTCTTTCTCCCCCTCCCTCCCCCTTCCCCTGCTACTCCCTCTTTACGTCTCCCCTCTCCCTCTCTTGCTCTCCCTCCCTCCCCCCCATTCCCTCCCCTCCCTCGATCCCTGTGACCTTGCTGTAATCAGTTGTTTCAACAGAGCGAGCGTGGAACCTGGAACATTCTGGGTGATTGTGGGTCTGACAACAGCAGATGGAGCATGAGGAGAGAGTGAGGGAGACAAGTGAGACAGAGTGAGAGACAGAGAGAGACAGAGTGAGAGACAGGGAAAGAGAGAGATAGAGAGAGAGACAGAGAGAGAGACAGGGAAAGAGAGAGATAGAAAGAGACAGAAAGAGAGAAAGAGAGACCAAGAAAGAGAGAGAGAGAGAGGGAAAAAGAGAGAGACAGAGAAAGAGAGAGAGAGGGAGACAGGGAAAAAAGAGAGACAGAGAAAGAGAGATGGAGACAGAGAAAGATATAGAAAGAGAGAGAGACAGAGAGAAAGACAGAGAGAGACAGAGAGAGAGAGACAAAGAGAGAGGGAGATAGAGAGAGACAAAGAGAGATGGAGACAGAGAAAGATATAGAGAGAGACAGAGAGGGAGATGGAGAATGAAAGGGAGAGACAGAGAGACAGAGATAAAGAGAGAGGGAGATAGAGACAGAGAAAGAGAGAGAGGGACAGAGACATAAACATAGAAACATAGAAACTAGGAGCAGGAGTAGGCCATTCGGCCCTTCGAGCCTGTTCTGCTATTCCATATGATCATGACTGACCCTCTATCTCAACCCCATACTCCCGCTCTCTCCCCAGACCTCTCGATGCCCCTAACATCCAAAAATTTATCCATTTCTTTCTGGAATACACTCAGTGTCCCGTCCTCCAGAGCCTCCGTGGGAGAGAATTCCACAGGTTGACCACCCTCTGGGTGAAGAAATGTTCCCTCATCTCAGTCCTAAATGGCCTGCCCTGTATCCTGAGACTGTGGCCCCTGGTTCTGGACTCCCCTGACCAGGGGAAACACCCCCCCTGTATCCAATCTGTCTGAATTTTATACGTTTCAATCAGATCCCCTCTCATTCTCCTAAACTCTAGTGAATACAGGTCCAGTCGAACCAATCCCTCCTCATACGACAGTCCTGTCATCCCCAGTATCAGCCTAGTGAACCTTCACTGCTCTCCCTCTATGGCAAGTAGACCCTTTCTTAGGTAGAGAGACAGTTACACAGAGAGAGAGAGAGAGAGAGAAACGGAAACGTTTACAGACAGAGGGAGACAGGGAGACAGACTCAGGGCAGAACGTAATACATCAGCATTTCATTAAAAGGCCCTCTCTCTCTCTCCCCACCGCCCGCCCTCTTTCACTCCCACCCCTCCCCCCACTCCTCCCTCCACCCCCATCCCACACCCCCACCCACCCCCATCCCACCCCCTACACCCCCACCCCTCCCCCAAGCCCACCCCTCCCCCCACTCCTCCCTCCACCCCCATCCCACACCCCCACCCACACCCATCCCACCCCCTACACCAACACCCATCCCACCCCCTACACCCACCCCCATCCCACACCCCCACCCACACCCATCCCACCCCCTACACCCCCACCCCCATCCCACCCCCTTACACCTACCCCCACCCCCATCCCACCCCCTACACCCCCACCCCTCCCACCCCCTTACACCTACCCCCACCCCCATCCCACCCCCTACACCCCCACCCCTCCCCCCACTCCTCCCTCCACCCCCATCCCACACCCCCACCCACACCCATCCCACCCCCTACACCCACCCCCATCCCACCCCCTACAACCCCCACCCCTCCCCCCACTCCTCCCTCCACCCCCATCCCACACCCCCACCCACACCCATCCCACCCCCACCCCCTCCCCCCACTCCTCCCTCCACCCCCATCCCACCCCCCCCACCCACCCCCATCCCACCCCCTACACCCCCACCCCTCCCCCCACTCCTCCCTCCACCCCCATCCCACACCCCCACCCACACCCATCCCACCCCCTACACCCCCACCCCCATCCCACCCCCACCCCTCCCCCCACTCCTCCCCCCACACCCATCCCACCCCCTACACCCACCCCCATCCCACCCCCTTACACCTACCCCCACCCCCATCCCACACCCCCCACCCACACCCCTCCCCCAAGCCCACCCCTCCCCCCACTCCTCCCTCCACCCCCATCCCACACACCCCCCCACACCCATCCCACCCCCTACACCCACCCCCATCCCACCCCCTTACACCTACCCCCACCCCCATCCCACCCCCTACACCCCCACCCCTCCCACCCCCTTACACCTACCCCCACCCCCATCCCACACCCCCACCCACACCCATCCCACCCCCTACACCCACCCCCATCCCACACCCCCCACCCACCCCCATCCCACCCCCTACACCCCCACCCCTCCCCCCACTCCTCCCTCCACCCCCATCCCACACCCCCCCCCACACCCATCCCACCCCCTACACCCACCCCCATCCCACCCCCTTACACCTACCCCCACCCCCATCCCACACCCCCCACCCACACCCATCCCACCCCCTACACCCACCCCCATCCCACCCCCACCCCTCCCCCCACTCCTCCCTCCACCCCCATCCCACACCCCCCCCCACACCCATCCCACCCCCTACACCCACCCCCATCCCACCCCCTACACCCCCATCCCACCCCCCACACCCATCCCACCCCCTTACACCTACCCCCACCCCCATCCCACCCCCTACACCCCCACCCCTCCCCCCACTCCTCCCTCCACCCCCATCCCACACCCCCCCCCACACCCCCACCCCCATCCCACACCCCCCACCCACCCCCTTACACCTACCCCCACACCCATCCCACCCCCTACACCCCCACCCCTCCCACCCCCTTACACCTACCCCCACCCCCATCCCACACCCCCCACCCACACCCATCCCACCCCCCCACACCCCCATCCCACCCCCCCACCCACACCCAACCCCTCCCCCCCCCTACTTTGCGCTCCATGATCAGGGCCATCTCAAAGACGCAGCCAGGAAACGTTAAACACATTCGATGCTGTGTCTGCCTTCAGTGCCTCAGCCCTTCATGAACTGGTGCGCAGCATCAATGGTCACAGACACTGGTGCAATGGGGCCAGCCCCTCCTTAAAGGTGCTGCAAGAACACAGAGAGAAAGACAAAACTCTGTAGCACCTGCCCACTGCATTCTGGCAGCAATGACAAGCACCATTGAGGGGCAGGCATCAGTAATGTCTCCAGGGAGTGTGAGGCTGGACCATCACCATGTTGTAATGTTGTTTGGTATCTCACTCACTGCCAGCATGTTGTAAGGTTGTTTGGTATCTCACTCACTGCCACCATGTTGTAATGTTGTTTGGTATCTCACTCACTGCCACCATGTTGTAAGGTTGTTTGGTATCTCACTCACTGCCACCATGTTGTAAGGTTGTTTGGCATCTCACTCAATGCCACCATGTTGTAAGGTTGTTTGGCATCTCATTCACTGCCACCATGTTATAAGGTTGTTTGGTATCTCACTCACTGTCACCATGTTGTAAGGTTGTTTGGTATCTCACTCACTGCCACCATGTTGTAAGGTTGTTTGGTTTCTCACTCACTGCCCCCATGTTGTAATGTTGTTTGGTTTCTCACTCACTGCCACCATGTTGTAATGTTGTTTGGTTTCTCACTCACTGTCACCATGTTGTAATGTTGTTTGGTTTCTCACTCACTGCCACCATGTTGTAATGTTGTTTGGTTTCTCACTCACTGCCACCATGTTGTAATGTTGTTTGGTTTCTCACTCACTGTCACCATGTTGTAATGTTGTTTGGTTTCTCACTCACTGCCACCATGTTGTAATGTTGTTTGGTTTCTCACTCACTGTCACCATGTTGTAATGTTGTTTGGTTTCTCACTCACTGCCACCATGTTGTAATGTTGTTTGGTATCTCACTCACTGCCACCATGTTGTAAGGTTATTTGGTTTCTCACTCACTCCCACCATGTTGTAATGTTGTTTGGTTTCTCACTAAGAGGTCCGGAGGCTTCTGTGGTTGAACATAAGCTGTTTATTGTTAACAGATAACTACTCTCCTCACCAATGTACAGACCTGACTAGACATTCTCCTCATGCTGGCTACTCACAGACTCTGTCTACACACAGTCTATCATCATGTGACTCTCTACATCATAAAGTGAGTGGCACTGTTTCCCCACTCCCAGATTAACCCTTACTGACCTGAAAACCTTCTACCCAGAGCTGCACACAGAGAGAGAAAGTGGGAAACAGAGAGAGAGAGAGAGAGTGTGAGAGAGAGAGCAAGAGAGAGAGTGTGAGAGAGAGAGGGAGAGAAAGAGAGAGAGAGAGAGAGAGAGTGAGAGAGAGAGAGAGACAAAGAGAGAGACAGAGAGCGAGAGAAAGAGAGAGACAAATAGAGACAGAGAGAGACAGAGAGAGAGACAGAGAGAGCGACACAAAGTGAGAGAGAGACAAAGAGAGAGAGACAAAGAGAGAGGCAGAAAAAGAGAGAGAGAGGGAAAGAGAGAGAGAGAGGGAAAGAGAGAGTGTGAGAAAGAGAGAGACAGAGAGAGAGAGAAACAGAGTGAAGGTGGTGATGGAGAAAGATAAAGAGAGACAGAGAGAGAGAGAGAAAGACAGAGAGAGAGAGAAACAGAGAGAAGGTGGTGATGGAGAAAGATAGAGAGAGACAGAGAGAGAGAGAGACACAGAGAGAGAGAGACAGAGAGAGGGTGGTGATGGAGAGAGATAGAGAGAGAGACAGAGAGAGAGAGAGAGAGAGACACAACGACAGAGAAACAGAGAGAGACAAAAACGGGGAGAAAAAGACAGGGAGAGGGGGGAGGGCGAGAGACAGAGAGTAAGAAATAGGGAGTGAGAGCGAGAGGGAGGGTATTTATAAATGGAGCAGCAGCGATCTGATTGCTTCTCGATTCTGGCAATAGTGAACCTCCCGTCCTGCAGCATAGTGACCAGCAGAGAGTAGTGTGACACCAGACAGCGGACAGGGAGGGCCTGGAGGGGACTCACAGACGCCAGGTCTGGGAGACATGAACGGGCAGGGACAGAGTGGGGTGCAGCAGCCTGGGAGCCAGGGGGTTAACTGCCCCAAATACGCAACGGGGGAGGGGAGGGGGGGTCCAATCTCCCCCTGAGACATTTCCAAAAAAAGCAGCCCCTCCAGCAAATTCCAAACAAGCAACAGGTGGGGTGATGGGAGCAGACAGGAGAGAGAGAGAGAGAGAGAGAGAGCGAGAGAGAGAGAGTCGGGGTTGGTCCTGGGAATTATTGACATTCTGGCCCACATCCCGAAGTCTGGAGACGGCGGCTTCTCTGTTTGTCGTTTGTTGTGGGCCTGAGAGGCGTTTGCTCCTGACCTGAACTCACAGATAACGCCACAGGCAAAGCAGTTTGCTCAACCCTATCCTTTCAGTTGTTCAGATGGACGAGGGTGTTGTCCGGACCGTGAGGGAAGGTTGGACGGGCTGGGGTTGTTCCCCTCGGAACAGAGGAGGCTGAGGGCAGGTTTGAGCGAGAGGTACAGAATCGTGAGGAGCCTGGGGAGAGAGCGGATGGGAAGGGCCTGTTTACTTTGGCGGAGAGGTCAGTGACTAGGCGGATTTACAGTGATTGGTGGGAAGGTGAGAGGGGAGATGAGGAAGATTTTCCACCCAGAGGGCTCCGGGGGGGGCTGGAACTCACTGAAAGAGGAGCAGAGACAGAAACCCTCGACTCATTTACAAAGTGTCTGGATGGACACCGGAGCAGCTGGAACCTGCAGGGCTACAGACCAAATGCTGGAGAGTGGCTCGTTCTTCAGGCAGCAGAGACTCAATGGGCTCTTTCTGTGATTTTGTGATTCTATGTACAATACAGGCTAAGCACGAGGCTTCACATAGAGCTATCTCTCTCTCTAAGTTTTGTTGTCATATGATTTGACAACACTGATGATGTAGACTATATATTTACATGTTTAACACTACAACTCATACTACACCTCTCCCAAGTCTCAAACTCCCATAAATACTTTATTTACATTATTCTACATCTCCCCAAGTCCCAAACTCTCATAAATACATTATTTACATTATTCTACATCTCCTCTGAAGTCACTGACTCACATAAGTAAATTATTTACATTATACTACATCTCCCCAAGTCTCAAACTCCCATAAATACATTATTTACATTATACTACACCTCTCCAAAGTCTCAAACTCCCAAAATACAATATTTACATTGTACTGCATCTCCCCTGAAGTCACTGACTCCCATAAATACATTATTTACATTATTCTACATCTCCCCAAGTCCCAAACTCCCATAAATACATTATTTACATTATTCTACATCTCCTCTGAAGTCACTGACTCACATAAGTAAATTATTTACATTATACTACATCTCCCCAAGTCTCAAACTCCCATAAATACATTATTTACATTATACTACATCTCCTCTGAAATCTCTGACTCATGTAAATACATTATTTACATTGTACTACATCTCCCCTGAAGTCACTGACTCGCATAAATACATTAATTACATTATTCTACATCTCCCCAAGTCTCAAACTCCTATAAACACATTATTTACATTATACTACATCTCCCCAAGTCTCAAACCCCCATAAATACATTATTTACATTATACTACACCTCCCCTGAAATCTCTGACTCGCATAAATACATTATTTACATTATTCAAATCTCCCCTGAAGTCTCTGACTCGCATAAAAACATTATTTACATGAATCTACATCTCTCTAGTCTCAAGCTCCCATAAATACATTATTTACGTTATTCTACATCTCCCCTGAAATCTCTGACTCGCATAAATACATTATTTACATTATACTACATCTCCCCAAGTCTCAAACACCCATAAATAAATTATTTACGTTATACTACATCTCCCCAAGTCTCAAACTCCCATAAGTACATTTATTCACATTGTCTCACATCTCCCCCATAGGCTCTGCCTTCATCTCTGGTTCACACAGATAACCATTGTGATGGTTTCACCAATCTCCCTGATCTTGTTCGCATCTTTCTCGGAGGTTGCATAGGATTGAAGTCCTCCCTGTTCTCTCTCAAACTCTGTAGAATTATGCGTGAATCTTCCAACATTGTTGGTTCGCTTTTCAACTGGTCTTCCTGATCATATGGGTAGTTAACCCACCCTCCTTGTTGATACGAGTACGCTTCTGTTTCTTGTCATTGTTCATCCTCTGTGTCTACAAGATAAGATCTGGGACTCTGTGTCTTTGCCAGCACTTGGTCTTCCTGATTCTGTCTCTAATCCAGACTGATTCACCTGGCCGGAGTTCAAGTTAACTGTGCAACTCTATGGCGGTGACTGTAGTTCTTGGTTTGACTTACAGATGCTCAACTTCCTTCTCTCTTACTCTCTCTAAACCAGCTGCAAAAAAATATAAACGGAGGAGAGAGTTCATGATCTGAAGTTGTTGAACTCAATATTCAGTCTGGAAGGCTGTAAAGTGCCTGGTCGGAAGATGAGATGCTGTTCCTCCAGTTTGCGTTGGGCTTCACTGGAACAATGCAGCAGGCCAAGGACGGACATGTGAGCAGGGGACAAGGCATCCATCGCATTGAGAGATCTCCATTGTTCAAAGTGCTGTTTCCGCATGGGATCACTTGGAACAGGTTCCAGCCACCCAATTTTGCAGCGCTCTCTACCTTAGCTGGCTCCTCACCTGCTCCTTGTGACAGTCCGATTCCCCTCAGCCTCTGTGTGGAACCGTGCGCTCGGTGAAGCGTGCGACTCGATGCTCCCAGCGCGATTTAGGTCCTCCTGCTCAGGCTTCTCCGCGGGGCCCTGCGACCATGCTGTCTGCCTTGGCGGAGAATCTCACGAGGCTCAGCCAAAGACCCCTGAGCTCTTTCCTGAGATCTTTTCCCAGTTCTCAGTGGCAGAACCGCGGGCCTAAGGCCTAGTGTGTAAACTCCTTACAGGCCCGTGTGGTATCTCTGTGCACCCCTTTTCGACCACGGCGTGCCCCCTGTTCGGTCTCGGGTCTTAGGGTAGGAAGTTCCCCGCTCGATGGGCCATCCCCGTGAGGCGTCGGAGCTCGGTAACACCGCGAGGCGGGTGGACAACCCTTCATGGCCTTCGGTGGTTGGGGGGTGGGGTGGGGTGGGTGGGGGGGCAAGTGGGTCTGGGTGCAAGGGGGCCTAAACGCCTGAACCACCAGCTCCCCAGTAGGTGGGGGGGGTGGGGGCCTTGGCGGCAAGGGGCGAGGTCCCTCCCGACACAGCGTCGACTCAACCCCCTGATCCGCTTTGTGTGATAGAGTGGGTGGGAAACGCTCCCCACCCCCTCCCCCCACATCCCCGCCCCCCCACCCACCCCCCCACCACCTCCCCCTCTCTCTCTCTCTTTGGGGTGGACAAGCAAACCCGCCTTTGTGTCAACTCTCAGTGTGACACACTCAACGGCCTGCGCCCTGAACTGGGCTGATTCTCCTGGGCTCCCCAATTCGTGGGAACCATCGCGGGTTTAACGGTGGACGTTCTTGATGATGGGTCACGCCCCAAACCTTCGGACCGAAGCTCAGCAGTGAAACCGTCCCTTGACCTGCGGCTGAGTGAGCGCCCCCCCCTCGATTGGTGAAGCCTGATGGTTGGTGGCTGGAGGAAGCTTTGTCTTAACCGCTTTCCTGTCCGGGGTTGGGGGGGGGTGGTGGGGGGCGTGTGGAACAGGAGGGTTCAAACCCCACCCCCCGCAGCGGGCTGAATTGAAATGCGAGTAATAAAGATTTGGAATTGTGAAGCGGTGACCGTGACAATCATCGCCGACTGTCATAAAAAAAAACCCCCCATCCGGTTCACTGATGCCCTTCAGGAGGAGGGAAATCTGCCCATCCTTCCCCGGTCTGACCTCCACGTGACTCCAGACCCCACACCAGCGGCGCGCTCGACTCTTATAACTGCCCCTCTGAAACAGCCAAGCGAGCCCACTCTGCTCGAGGGGCAATTAGGGATGGGCAGTAAACGCTGGCCCAGCCCCAGGGATACCCACGACCCTGTGAATGGATACAGAAGGGGAGAAAAACACCCATTTTTAAAATGCCCTCTCCCTCCGTTGTTATTATATTCATCGCAGGTGTCGCCGGCTGGGCCAGCATTTACTGCCCGTCCCTAATTGCCCTCATTCAGAGGGGGCAGGTAAGAGTCAACCGCGTCGCTGTGTGGGGTCTGGAGTCACGCGTGGGGCCAGACCAGATAAAGATGGGCAGATTTCCCTCCTCCTGAAGGACATTTAGTGACCCGGGTGGGTTGTTACAACAATCGGCAACGGTTTCATGGTCATCGTCGGATTTTTAATTCCAGATTTTTTATTGAACTGAAACTCCACCATCGGCCGTGGTGGGATTCGAACCCTGGGTCCCCAGAGCGTTACCCCGGGTCTCTGGATCGCCAGCCCAGCGACAGTACCCACCACACCCTCGACTCAGAAATGGCGCTCTACATTTCTTGCTGAGAGGTTTTTTGCACCTTGTTCCTGTCACAGCGAGAGCACAATCATGGTGGCTAGCGTTCCTTCATCGCAGTTCCCCTGTTTGGGGGGTGTTGGGGGGGGCGGTGGTTGGTGGTGGTGGGCTGTGTTGCTACCTCTGTGTCCGACAGACTGCGCCCTGTCAGCTACCTCTCTCTCCCGCGAGGCGAGGTTTCTTTCACGTCTCGAACAGAAACCAGGTTTCCATTTCTGGCTTTTGTTAACTGCTCAGCCACCGATAGAGTTCAATCCTCTGACACTGCCTCCTCTGAGGCTCCTACGGCGCTGTCGCTCGCTCGTACATACGCTGTGCGCTGCTGAAAGAAGAGACGGCTTTTTGTTGAAGCTTTTCACCTTGCACTCATCGGGACAATTGGCAAGAAAACACCCAGTGTCAGGGAAAACAATCAATTTATACTGCACGAGAAGAGAGAGCTGATTGGCTGGCAAGTGGACGATGATCGGCAGAGGTGATGCCGTGGAGAATGCATCAGTTGATGGTAACTGACAGTTAACTGACAAGCGTTAGCTTGACATTTAAACCAGGCAGCTTGACTCTGATTGGTCAAGACATTACCCTGGGGAATGAACCAGTGAAAGGCTGTCACTTATTTTGTTTGGCTGGAACAGTCTCAATGTGTGTCCATGTTCTTTCTATCTGCAAGGACAATGCTTGGCAGTTAACTGTCAGTCACCAGCGATCGGTGTATTCCTCATGACAACACCTCACACAATCAGAGTCCACTTGCCAACCAATCAGAACTCTCTTCTCGTACAGTATCAACATGTTGTTCCTCCTGACCTTGGTATTTTCTCGCAAATTGTCCTGATGAGTGCAAGAGGTAAAGATCCAACAAAAAAGTCCCCTTTTTTTCAGCAATACTCCTACAACAATGCAATCCTGAATGAATTAGTCTTTCGGGGCTCTATATTGGCAAGACTCAGCTAGACGATGTAAACCGTTAATGAAGGAATCCCCGCTCTCCCCCGATCTTTGTATTTGCCTGTTGAATTTTACTTGCTCTATAATGATGTCCCTTCTAAGACTTAAATAAGTATCAATGGCTGTGATAACTTCTTCATGAACTGCTGCTTGTTCGCTTATGCCCGGCCTGACCATTGCGTCATCTACACTACTGCCTATGGTGTAAAGTCAGGTATTAATCTGTTCCTTGTTAGACTTTTCTGCCAGTCCTGAAGCGGTTCTGTATCCGGTAAAGTTGCATTGCATCTTCTGGGCGTGAAACCAGCCGTCCACATGGTCGAAGCAGTCTGGTTAAAGTAGGATTTTCTCTAGACAAAGCAGCCCCGCTTGTTTGGCACCCCATCCACAAACATTCACTCCCTCCACCACCGACGCACAGTAGCAGCAGTGTGTGTACCATCTACAAGATGCACTGCAGCAACTCACCAAGGCTCCTTCGACAGCACCTTCCAAAACCACGACCTCTACCATCTAGAAGGACAAGGGCAGCAGACACATGGGGAACACCACCACCTGGAAGTTCCCCTCCCAAGCCCCTCACCATCCTGACTTGGAAATATATCGGCTGTTCCTTCACTGTCGCTAGGTCAAAATCCTGGAACTCCCTCCCTAACAGCGCTGTGGGTGTACCTACACCACACGGGGACAAAATCCTGGAACTCCCTCCCTAACAGTGCTGTGGGTGTACCTACACCACACAGACAAAATACTGGAACTCCCTCCCTAACAGCACTGTGGGTGTACCTACACCACACGGGGACAAAATCCTGGAACTCCCTCCCTAACAGCACTGTGGGTGTACCTACACCACATGGACAAAATCCTGGAACTCCCTCCCTAACAGCACTGTGGGTGTACCTACACCACACGGACAAAATCCTGGAACTCCCTCCCTAACAGCGCTGTGGGTGTACCTGCACCACACGGGGACAAAATCCTGGAACTCCCTCCCTAACAGCACTGTGGGTGTACCTACACCACACGGACAAAATCCTGGAACTCCCTCCCTAACAGCACTGTGGGTGTACCTACACCACACGGACAAAATCCTGGAACTCCCTCCCTAACAGCGCTGTGGGTGTACCTACATCACATGGGACTGCAGCGGCTCAAGAAGGCAGCTCACCCAGCACCTTCTCAAGGGGCAATTGGGGATGGGCAATAAATGCTGGGCCCAGCCAGCGAATCCCACATCCCGTGAATGAATTAAAAAAACTCTCTCGATGCTCTGTTATCATGTGATCGTCCATCATTGATGAGACTTTATGTTTAGTTATGTAACATTAACCCTTTAAACGACCAATTCCACACTCACTGTGACGCTTGGTCAATTGGAAACCACTGTATTTGTGTCAAAGAATAAATTGCATTTCTCTAGTGCCTGTCTCCTTCTCAGGAAAAGGCAATGAAGAACTTATTTTGAAGGGTGGTCACTGTTGTAATGTAGGACATTCAGCAGCATCTTTGTGCACAGCAAGATCCCACAAACAGCAATGTGATAATGACCCCTGTCATCTGGTGTATGGGTCCCACACACACTGACTCTCACTGGGGTACGGGTCCCACACACACTGACTCTCACTGGGGTACGGGTCCCACACACACTGACTCTCACTGGGGTACGGGTCCCACACACACTGACTCTCACTGGGGTACGGGTCCCACACACACTGACCCTCACTGGGGTACGTGTCGCACACACACTGACTTTCACTGGGGTACGGGTCCCACACACAATGACTCTCACTGGGGTACGTGTCCCAAACACACTGACTCTCACTGGGGTACGGGTCCCACACACACTGACTCTCACTGGGGTACAGATCCCACACACACTGACTCTCACTGGGGTACGGGTCCCACACACACTGACTCTCACTGGGTACGGGTCCCACACACACTGACTCTCACTGGGGTACGTGTCCCAAACACACTGACTCTCACTGGGTACGGGTCCCACACACACTGACTCTCACTGGGGTACGTGTCCCACACACACTAACTCTCCCTGGGGTACGGGTCCCACACACACTGACTCTCACTGGGGTACGGGTCCCACACACACTGACTCTCACTGGGGTACAGATCCCACACACACTGACTCTCTCTGGGGTACGGGTCCCACACACACTGACTCTCACTGGGTACGGGTCCCACACACACTGACTCTCACTGGGGTGCAGGTCCCACACACACACTGATTCTCTCTGGGGTACGGGTCCCACACACACTGATTGAAGGGGGGATTGTTGTTGGGTTTAGAGACGAGGCTGTGAGATTTAATCCAGGCTGAGATCTGGTCTGGACACAGTGTCTGGGTGTGTGAGCTGCTGCCCCTCGGTGGATTTGGACTTTGTTGCACTGTCAGTCCAGGCAGCCCCAGTCCAGGAGACCTGAGGTATCCGCACTCCACGTCTTGAATCTCCCAGCTCAGAGTGGGGAAACAGGTTGTTCAAGCTTGTTAAGTGAGAGGAGTCTGTTTCACTACTTAGGTGGTGTCATTGACTGGGAGGAGAAGCAGGTGGAAACAGGTGAGCTGGCTTTGGGGTTGCAATAAAGTGAAGAATTCATGTGTTTAGAGATAGAGGGAGTGGGTCAGCCTAAGGTGGGGAGTGGGAGAAAGAGAGTGTGGGGAAGAGAGAGAGAGAGAAAAGTGTGAGTGAAGGGGTGGGAGAGAGAGAGAGGGAGACTCTGGGAGCAGAAGAGTAGGGGTGAGAATGAAACCACTATTAAAATTCCCCTTTAATTAAATTTTGCAGCTACTCCAGAGTTTGGAACTCTATTTAAACTGAAATGTAAACGATGGGATTGCTGAATTTAATCTGGGTTGGTATCTCTGATTTGTGTGAAATTGGGCTCTGTCCTTGCAGAGATCTGAAGGAGTGAACACCCAGTGAACAGGCAGATCCCACTGTCTGACTGTCGTGTGGACTGTATCTCTCTCTCTGCTCTCCCTCCCTCGTATTCTAATCAAGCTTTTTAAACCTTTCACTGAGAATTCAATTCTCTCATAATTAAACTGAGGAAAGATGTGACACTTTCCCTGGCAGAGAGAGAGAGAGAGAGAGATTCTCTGAGTAATCTGGAAGGGAGGGAAAGAAAAGAGATGTACTCTGATTAATTTGGAGGTGAGGAGGAGGGGGGGAGAGAGAGATTGAGACTGATTAACCTGGGGAGGGGAGAGAGAGAGAGAGAGACTCTGATTAACCTGGGGAGGGGAGAGAGAGAGAGAGAGACTCTGATTAACCTGGGGAGGGGAGAGAGAGAGAGAGAGACTCTGATTAACCTGGGGAGGGGAGAGAGAGAGAGAGAGACTCTGATTAACCTGGGGAGGGGAGAGAGAGAGAGAGAGACTCTGATTAACCTGGGGAGGGGAGAGAGAGAGAGAGACTCTGATTAACCTGGGGAGGGGAGAGAGAGAGAGAGAGACTCTGATTAACCTGGGGAGGGGAGAGAGAGAGAGAGAGACTCTGATTAACCTGGGGAGGGGGGAGAGAGAGAGAGAGACTCTGATTAACCTGGGGAGGGGAGAGAGAGAGAGAGAGAGAGACTCTGATTAACCTGGGGAGGGGAGAGAGAGAGAGAGAGAGAGACTCTGATTAACCTGGGGAGGGGAGAGAGAGAGAGAGAGAGAGACTCTGATTAACCTGGGGAGGGGAGAGAGAGAGAGAGAGAGACTCTGATTAACCTGGGGAGGGGAGAGAGAGAGAGAGAGAGACTCTGATTAACCTGGGGAGGGGAGAGAGAGAGAGAGAGACTCTGATTAACCTGGGGAGGGGAGAGAGAGAGAGAGAGAGACTCTTTTGGAAGAGTTTGTGTGAAAATGTTTGCGGTGTGGTAATTTGTGGAATTATTGATCATTTGCATATCGAGGAAGGTGAAATGTTGAACCCATTTGGCCAGCTCTCCTGGTTTGTGTGTGGAGCTGTGTGGGGTGTTGTTCGCTGATGTGTCAGGGTGGTGATTCAGATCTGCCTCATGGTTTAACAAACCTAAATTTCTCTAGCGCCTGTCACCACCTCAGGATGTCCCAAAGTGTCTCACAGACAATGAAGGACTTTGTTTTTACAGTGAGGTCACTATTGAAATGTAGGAAACAGCCAATTTGTGCACAGTAAGATCCCACAAACAGCAATGTGATAATGACACAGAATATCTTTTGGTGGGGTGGGGTGGGAGTGAGTTTCTTTTGGCGATGTTGGGTGAGGGATTAATCCATTGGGTCTTTCACATCTTCACCAACCCCTGCCCCCCCCCCACAACTCACCACCACCATCCCGCCCAGCTCTTACTGTTCACCGAGGTTCCTCTGCCCCAAGTCCCTGGGCCAGCAAGGCATTCTCAACTGTGTGAGGGAGGGATGTCGGGACCAGAGGAGGTTACAGAGATAGGGAGGGTCCTAGGGGCTGGAGGGGGTTACAGAGATAGGGAGGGGTGTAGGGGCTGGAGGGGGTTACAGAGATAAGGAGTGTTGTAGGGGGCTGGAGGAGGTTACAAAGATAGGGAGGGGTGTAGGGGCTGGAGGAGGTTACAGAGATAGGGAGGGTTGTAGGGGCTGGAGGAGGTTACAGAGATAGGGAATGTTGTAGGAGCTGGAGGGGGTTACCGAGATAGGGAGGGTTGTAGGGACTGGAGGAGGTTACAGAGATAGGGAGGGGTGTAGGGGCTGGAGGAGGTTACAGAGATAGGGAGGGGTGTAGGGGCTGGAGGAGGTTACAGAGATAGGGAGGGGTGTAGGGGCTGGAGGAGGTTACAGAGATAGGGAGGGGTGTAGGGGCTGGAGGAGGTTACAGAGATAGGGAGGGTTGTAGGGGCTGGAGGAGGTTACAGTGATAAGGAGGTTTATAGAGAAAAGAGAAGTCTGAGGGGGTGACCTGATCGAGGTCTTTAAATGGATGAAAGGGTTTCGATGGGGTAGACGTAGAGAAGATGTTTCCACTTGTCGGAGTGAGACCAGAACTAGGGGACCATCGATATAAGATCGTCACTGATAAACCCCGTGGGGAATTCAGGAAAAACTTCTTTACCCAGAGAGTGGGGAGAATGTGGAACTCGCTCCCACAGGGAGTGGTCGAGGTGAATAGTGTCGATGTGTTTAAGGGGGAAGCTGGATAAACACATGAGGGAGAGAAAGGAATAGAAGGATATGGGGATGGGGTGAGATGGAGAAGGGGGGTGGGAGGAGGCTGGTGTGGAGCAGGAACACCAGCACGGAGCAGATGGGCTGAATGGCCTGTTTCTGTGTTGTGTTGGAAACCCCTGTTGTAACTGGTTGTTTTCTCTCCGTAGTGTGACACTCGAGTGGAAGATTGACCAGCAGAGATGGGGGAGTCCACTGCCTCACCTGTTTTCAAAGCCATCCTAATCTTTGGCAAAATAGTTATTATGGTAAGTGACATCGGACACGCAAAACATGTGTCTGTGTGTGTGTGTCTGTGTGTGTGTGTCTGTGTGTGTGTGTCCGTGTGTGTGTGTGTCCGTGTGTGTGTGTGTCCGTGTGTGTGTGTGTCCGTGTGTGTGTGTGTCCGTGTGTGTGTGTGTCCGTGTGTGTGTGTGTCCGTGTGTGTGTGTGTCCGTGTGTGTGTGTGTCCGTGTGTGTGTGTGTCCGTGTGTGTGTGTGTCCGTGTGTGTGTGTCCGTGTGTGTGTGTCCGTGTGTGTGTGTGTCCGTGTGTGTGTGTGTCCGTGTGTGTGTGTGTCCGTGTGTGTGTGTCCGTGTGTGTGTGTGTCCGTGTGTGTGTGTGTCCGTGTGTGTGTGTGTCCGTGTGTGTGTGTGTCCGTGTGTGTGTGTGTCCGTGTGTGTGTGTGTCCGTGTGTCCGTGTGTCCGTGTGTCCGTGTGTCCGTGTGTCCGTGTGTCCGTGTGTCCGTGTGTCCGTGTGTCCGTGTGTCCGTGTGTCCGTGTGTCCGTGTGTCCGTGTGTCCGTGTGTCCGTGTGTCCGTGTGTCCGTGTGTGTCCGTGTGTGTCCGTGTGTGTGTGTGTGTCCGTGTGTGTGTGTGTGTCCGTCTGCCTGCCTGTGTGTGTGTGTGTGTCCGCCTGTGTGTGTACCGATGAATGAGGGATGTATCTCTCTGGTATGTTACACAGGGGCCAGCAGTAAATGATCTCCCTCGTGCTGACATCTCTGACCTTTTTGTGAGCTGCGTTGAGGGGTTTAATGTTGGAGTGTGTCACTGGGTGGAGTGTGAACAGGTGGCTGTGTTGGTGCTGCGTCAAACTGGAATGTGCTTCCTCTGTCTGGAATGTCACCCGACAGGTTGGGGGAGCTGCTCTGGCTGTGCTAGTGTCCGTCTCCCACTCCCTGTGGGCTGGGCAAGGGTCCTCATGTCTCTGAACAGGAGCGAGGGACTCCAGGATCGGCCCACAATCTCCAGGATTAGAGGGTCAATCTCTGGGGGAACTGCTGTGTGCAACCCCGGAGAAACAGCATCATTTACCCACAAAAAAACCCACAATTTTAACACATTTTCATCTGAACATTTCTCATCACCAGATGTAAAAAAAAAAATTCAATGTGGGAGTAAATTCTGTTTGGTTTTTAGTTGAGCATCCTTCAATTAGATAATTATTTAAATTCATTCCTGGGATGTTGGTTTCGATGGCTGGGCCCAGAATTTATTGCCCATCCCTAACTGCCCCTTGAGAAGGTGCTGGGTGAGCTGCCTTCTTGAGCCGCTGCAGTCCCTGTGGTGTAGGTACACCCACAGCGCTGTTAGGGAGGGAGTTCCAGGATTTTGTCCATGTGGTGTAGGTACACCCACAGTGCTGTTAGGGAGGGAGTTCCAGGATTTTGTCCATGTGGTGTAGGTACACCCACAGCGCTGTTAGGGAGGGAGTTCCAGGATTTTGTCCATGTGGTGTAGGTACACCCACAGCGCTGTTAGGGAGGGAGTTCCAGGATTTTGTCCCCTGTGGTGTAGGTACACCCACAGCGCTGTTAGGGAGGGAGTTCCAGGATTTTGACCCAGCGACAGTGAAGGAACGGCCGATATATTTCCAAGTCAGGATGGTGAGTGACTTGAAGGGGAACTTCCAGGTGGGGGTGTTTGAAATTCCCCCATTTTTTTTGAAGGTTCCTATTGAATCTGCTTCCACCGCCCTTTCAGGCAGTGCCTTCCAGATCCCAACAACTCGCTGTGTCAAAACAAATTCTCCTCATCTCCCCCCTCTGGTCCTTTTCCCCGATTCTCTTCAACCTGTGTCCCTCTGGTTACCGACCCTCCTGCCGCTGGAAACACTTTCCCCTCATCGACTCTATCCAAATCCCCCTCCCGATGTGGAACGTCCCGATTCAATCTCCCCCTTAACCTTCTCCGCTCCGAGGGGAACGATGGTGGGGAGGGAGGGATGGGGGGGGGGGGTTGGGCTTGGGTGATGGTTTTGGGATCGTTGCTTGTCTCCGGTCCGGTCCGGTCCGCTCGTGTTGCCATGCCGACGTGGGTTGAAGTGTCTCCGCTCTCCGCAGCTCGCCTCCATCGCCCTGTTTGCCGAGACCATCTGGGTGGTGACCGATCAGTTCCGGGTCTACCCCATCCTGGGAGCCTCCGGTAAAGATGATGTCTTCGCCGGTGCTTGGATTGCCATCTTTACTGGCTTTGCCTTTTTCTGCCTGGCCATCTTCGGGATCTTGGCTGTCCTGAGCGAGAGCCGGACGATGGTGATCACGGTGAGTGGGGGGGAAGGGGAAGGCTGCTGGTGGGTACAGAGGAAGTGGAGTTGAGGTGGGGGGGTGGGGGCGGTGTGGTGATGGGGTTTAGCGGGATATTGGAGGCGGGGGGGGGGTGGTGGTTTGGGCATTGGGGGGGGTTTGGGGGAATGGGGTTTGGGGACTACAGGGTGGGGGGGTGAGGATCCGACAGAGGCACAGGAAGATCCCAGACTCCCCACCCCCTACCCATCCCTGCCCTGGCCTCTGCTCCCTGAGCCTGATCTCACCCAGGGACTGAGTCACGCATGCACACGGCCTGGGATCTTCCTGTGCGAAGTGAGCTGCTCTGGGGGGGAGGGTTCCAGGGGCTAGAATTGGACTCGGGGCCACTGTGGGGAGGGAGGGAGGGTTTGGGTGGGGTGGGGGGGCGGTCAGGGTTTATGCTGCAGATTCAGTGATCACCTCCAGCAACAAATGCCCCAGTGGGGTTTGGGGGAGGGGGGTGGGTTTATTGCTGGGTGGGGGGGAAGGGGGTGGGGGGTTTTATTGCTGGGCGGGTGGTGGGGGTGGGAGGAGAAGGGGGTTTTATTGCCGGGAATGGGGGGGGGAAGGGGGTTTTATTGCTGGGAAGGTGGGGGGAAGGGGGTTTTATTCCTGGGAAGGGGGTCTTATTCCTGTGTGGGGATGTTAATACTGACACTGTCGTTGTGTCTCTCCTTCCCCCAGTACCTGGTGTTAATGGTCATTGTCTACATCTTTGAATCTGCGTCCTGTATCACTGCCATCACACACCGAGATTATGTAAGTACAGGAGAATGGAACAGCTCCATCACAATAACCTGCATCAGACCTGATCTTCCTCCCTATCCAGAGAAACAATGGATCATTATTTAGATATTGGGGGCATCAAGGGGTATTGGAGAGAAAGTGGGAATATGACGTTGAGATAGAGGGTCAGCCATGATCATATTGAATAGCAGAGCAGGTTCCTGCTCCTAGTTTCTATGTTTCTATCCCGAGTCAGAAAGGGACAGTCAGCTCAAGACTGCATTCTCAGGACATGACTGTCGCTGGCTGGGTCTAGCATTTATTGCCCATCCCTAATTGCCCCTTGAGAAGGTGGTGGGTGAGCTGCCTTCTTGAGCTGCTGCAGTCCCTGTGGTGTAGGTACACCCACGGCGCTGTTAGGGAGGGAGTTCCAGGATTTTGTCCATGTGGTGTAGGTACACCCACAGCGCTGTTAGGGAGGGAGTTCCAGGATTTTGTCCCCTGTGGTGTAGGTACACCCACAGTGCTGTTAGGGAGGGAGTTCCAGGATTTTGTCCGTGTGGTGTAGGTACACCCACAGCGCTGTTAGGGAGGGAGTTCCAGGATTTTGTCCCGTGTGGTGTAGGTACACCCACAGCGCTGTTAGGGAGGGAGTTCCAGGATTTTGTCCCCTGTGGTGTAGGTACACCCACAGCGCTGTTAGGGAGGGAGTTCCAGGATTTTGTCCCCGTTTGGTGCAGGTACACCCACAGCGCTGTTAGGGAGGGAGTTCCAGGATTTTGTCCCATGTGGTATAGGTACACCCACAGCGCTGTTAGGGAGGGAGTTCCAGGATTTTGCCCGTGTGGTGTAGGTACACCCACAGCGCTGTTAGGGAGGGAGTTCCAGGATTTTGTCCCATGTGGTATAGGTACACCCACAGCGCTGTTAGGGAGGGAGTTCCAGGATTTTGCCCGTGTGGTGTAGGTACACCCACAGCGCTGTTAGGGAGGGAGTTCCAGGATTTTGACCCAGCGACAGTGAAGGAACGGCCGATAAATTTCCAAGTCAGGATGGTGAGTGACTTGGAGGGGAACTTCCAGGTGGTGGTGTTCCCCATGTGTCTGCTGCCCTTGTCCTTCTAGATGGTAGAGGTCGTGGGTTTGGAAGGTGCTGTTGAAGGAGCCTTGGTGAGTTGCTGCAGTGCATCTTGTAGATGGTACACACACTGCTGCTACTGTGCATCGGTGGTGGAGGGAGTGAACGTTGAAGATGGTGACTTGGGTGCCAATGAAGGGAGAGGCAGTCTCCGTTGTACAAGAGGGTGTTGGGTCAGGGGAGGGGAGCGTGTTGATGTCTGAATGGGGGTGGAGGTGTTGGGCCCCTGATGGTGCCACTCGGAGCCAGTTGGCTCACCCCTGGTGAAACTCGCTCACTGAACCCCCTTTTGTCCCCAACTCCACAGCTCACTTCAAATCCTAACTTTGTGATGAAGCAGATGTTGCAGTTTTATGGTGACTCATCCTCGAACTCAGGCCGTGATCTCACCGCCATGTGGAACCACGTCATGCCCCAGGTAAGGGGAACGATGCAGAGTCTGGAACTACCCCCATGTCCCAAAGGGCCGGTCTTCTCTATGACCGCACAACCCGGAGGGAAGGAGCAATCGGACATTGTCGGAGGGCGGACATTAGCGCCAGAGGTTACCGGGGACCTCTGACCCCACCATCGTGGGAATCCGAGGGATGAGTTTGGGAATCAGCAGGAATAAACTCTCAATTTATATTCCTGTTACACAGGGACAGGAGGAGGCCCATTCTGTCCCCTCGAGCCTGTTACACAGCGACAGGAGGAGGCCTATTCAGGGGGGTGTGTGATTTTGTGGGGGGGGGGGAGGGGTGGGGACGTGTGATTTTTGGGGGAGAAACGTATGATTTTTTTGGGGGTGGGGGGGAGGGGACTCCTGCACGCCCTCAGTGCTCCTAGCTTTTGGTTGGCAGGTTAACATGAGTTTGTCCAAACCCTGATACCCTCCCGGTGGTCACGTTATGGGATGTGTGAAGGGAGTAACGTGTTCGTCCCTCCAAACTTTCACATGCGGAGCGGAGAAGGTTAATGGGGAGATTGAATCGGGGCGTCTGACATCAGGAGTGGGGTCTGGATAGAGTCGATGAGGAGAAAGTGTTTCCAGTGGCAGGAGGGTCGGTAACCAGAGGGACACAGATTGAAGAGAATCGGGGAAAGGACCAGAGGGGGGAGATGAGGAGGATTTTGTTTTGACACAGCGAGTTGTTGTGATCTGGAAGGCGCTGCCTGAAAGGGCGGTGGAAGCAGATTCAATAGGAACTTTCAAAAAAGACGGGGGGGAGGTGGGGGGGCGGAATTGGAGAAATACTCGAAGGGGGAACATTTGCAGGTCTGTGGGGGGGAAAGAGCAGGGGGGGGTAGATTGGGGACTAATTGAATAGATCTTTCAAAGAGCCAGCACGGGAACGATGGGCTGAATGGCCTCCTCATGTACAGTGAGAGTGTATGATTTCTCTGTCCTTCAGTTGTGGGAATGAAATTAGCAGTTTACCCTAACAGCATCAAACCATTCGCCTCCCTCTGCTTACTTCAGGCAGGGGGAGAGAGAGCGCTGTGTGTGTGTGTGTGTGTTCCTTAATCTCTCTCTCGCTGTCCCTCCCTCTCCAGGAGCAATGCTGCGGTTCGACTGGACCCGGGGACTGGATCAAGTACACTTCCTCCTTCCGAGAGAGTTTCAATGAGACTGTTGCACCCTGGCCATTTCAGTGCTGTAAGAGGAATGCCAACTCGGAAATCATCAGCCAAGAGGGATGTGTTGTTGGTCACCAGGACTTCTTGTATCACAAGGTGATTCTATTGGCTCAGGACACGCCGGGGGTGGGGGGTGGGGGGTGGGGGTGGGGGGGGTGCGGGGAGGGGTGTTCCCCTCCTGCCTGTTGGGGACGGGCCTACGACCCTTGTTCTGCCTTCACTCCCCCGACCCGCTTCCTTGTCAATGACCGTCAGCCACTGCTCTTCCCTTCCAAATTCTCTTCCTTCCGCCTCATGATCTTCATCTGTCTGTGTTGTACCATCTACTGCAGTCGTTCCTATTCCTTTCCCCATTCGGATATCTCTGCGTCCACTGTCACCCCGAGACCCGGCTATTCCAATGCTCTTCTGACCAGCCTGCATAATTCCACCCTCTGTATGCTTCACCTCGTCTCGATCTGTGCGGCCAGGCACTGAGCCCCTCCCTGTATCCTAACTCACGTACTGAGTCTCGTCCCCCCATCATCACCTAGCACTCGCTGACGACACCAGCCTCCCAGTCGGACATAGCCTCGACTTAAGATTCTCATTTTCACATCCATCCATGGCCCCCTCCCTATCTCAACCTTAACCTCCTCCAGCCCCTACGACCCTCCCTATCTCTGTAACCTCCTCCAGCCCCTACAACCCTCCCTATCTCTGTAACCTCCTCCAGCCCCTACATCCCTCCCTATCTCTGTAACCTCCTCCAGCCCCTACATCCCTCCCTATCTCTGTAACCTCCTCCAGCCACTACAACCCTCCCTATCTCTGTAACCTCCTCCAGCCCCTACAACCCTCCCTATCTCTGTAACCTCCTCCAGCCACTACAACCCTCCCTATCTCTGTAACCTCCTCCAGCCACTACAACCCTCCCTATCTCTGTAACCTCCTCCAGCCACTACAACCCTCCCTATCTCTGTAACCTCCTCCAGCCCCTACACCCCTCCCTATCTCTGTAACCTCCTCCAGCCCTTACGACCCTCCCCGTCTCTGTAACCTCCTCCAATTCCAGCCTCTTGACCATCCCCCAATTCCCATCACTCCACCATTGGAGGCCGTTGGTTGGGGGGGAGGGTCCTAAGCTCTGGAATTCCCTCTCTCGACATCTTCATCTGTGCCTCGAAGGCGCTCCTTAAAAACTGACCTCATTGAGTAAGCTTTGAGTCACTTGTCCTGCTCTCTCATTACGTATTGGTGTTGTTTCTGACTGGTGCTCCTGTGACACACCTTGGGACTTTTTTTTTGAATTTACTCTAATGTAAAGTATTGTTTTCCCCCCTCAGGGTTGTTTTGATTACTTCAGCACTGCAATCAACAGCTATGCTTGGGGTGTGGCGTGGTATGGCTTTGCCATTCTCATGTGGACGGTATGTGCACAGACCTGTTAGTTACAGAGTCCGTTCTCTGCCAGGGTTTTGGCATTGTGTTCAGGGGCTTTAGTCATAAGAGCTGCTGTCTTTCCATTCCCTTGAAGACATTTTTTTAAGACGCTGTCTCTTTAAGGCTCTCTCTCTCTCCTCCCTCCCCCCCAGTTGCTTTTCACAGACTGGATGAAGGGTTATAGTGGGGGTTCACCAGGCGTTGGTGTTGGTACCACTGCCTTTCTTGCCTTCTTGAGCCGCTGCAGTCCCTGTGGTGTAGGTACACCCACAGCGCTGTTAGGGAGGGAGTTCCAGGATTTTGTCCATGTGGTGTAGGTACACCCACAGTGCTGTTAGGGAAGGAGTTCCAGGATTTTGTCCCTGTGGTGTAGGTACATCTACAGCGCTGTTAGGGAGGGAGTTCCAGGATTTTGTCCGTGTGGTGTAGGTACACCCACAGCGCTGTTAGGGAGGGAGTTCCAGGATTTTGTCCCTGTGGTGTAGGTACACACACAGTGCTGTTACGGAGGGAGTTCCAGGATTTTGTCCATGTGGTGTAGGTACACCCACAGTGCTGTTAGGGAGGGAGTTCCAGGATTTTGTCCCTGTGGTGTAGGTACACCCACAGTGCTGTTAGGGAGGGAGTTCCAGGATTTTGTCCGTGTGGTGTAGGTACACCCACAGTGCTGTTAGGGAGGGAGTTCCAGGATTTTGTCCCTGTGGTGTAGGTACACCCACAGTGCTGTTAGGGAGGGAGTTCCAGGATTTTGTCCGTGTGGTGTAGGTACACCCGCAGCGCTGTTAGGGAGGGAGTTCCAGGATTTTGTCCCGTGTGGTGTAGGTACACCCACAGCGCTGTTAGGGAGGGAGTTCCAGGATTTTGTCCCTGTGGTGTAGGTACACCCACAGTGCTGTTAGGGAGGGAGTTCCAGGATTTTGTCCCTGTGGTGTAGGTACACCCACAGTGCTGTTAGGGAGGGAGTTCCAGGATTTTGTCCGTGTGGTGTAGGTACACCCACAGCGCTGTTAGGGAGGGAGTTCCAGGATTTTGTCCCTGTGGTGTAGGTACACCCACAGTGCTGTTAGGGAGGGAGTTCCAGGATTTTGTCCATGTGGTGTAGGTACACCCACAGCGCTGTTAGGGAGGGAGTTCCAGGATTTTGTCCCCGTGTGGTGTAGGTACACCCACAGTGCTGTTAGGGAGGGAGTTCCAGGATTTTGTCCCTGTGGTGTAGGTACACCCACAGTGCTGTTAGGGAGGGAGTTCCAGGATTTTGTCCGTGTGGTGTAGGTACACCCACAGCGCTGTTAGGGAGGGAGTTCCAGGATTTTGTCCGTGTGGTGTAGGTACACCCACAGCGCTGTTAGGGAGGGAGTTCCAGGATTTTGTCCCTGTGGTGTAGGTACACCCACGGCGCTGTTAGGGAGGGAGTTCCAGGATTTTGTCCCAGCGACAGTGAAGGAACGGCCGATATATTTCCAGTGACCTAGACCCCTGTTGTACAGGGCACAATTTCAAAGTCTGTGTTGTCGGGGGGGATACACAACTCTGAAGCTTTGTGAACTGTGAGGACAATAGCCAAAGGTTTGAACAGCACATGGGCTGGTGGAATGGGTGGACACGAGGCAGACAAATTTTAATAGAGAGACACGTGAAATGATTCATTTTGGTAGGAAGAACATGGAGAGACAATAGAGAATAAAGGGTACAAATTCTAAAGGGGGTGCAGGAACCGAGGGACCTGGGGGTACATGTGTACAAATCATTAAAGGTGGCAGGACAGGCGGAGAGAGCTGTTAATAAAGCCCATGTAGTATCCTAGGCTTCATTAATAGGGGCGTAGAGTACAAGAGCAAAGGAGGTTATGTTAAACCTGTGTAAAACCCTGGCTCAGCACCAACTAGAGTATTGTGTCCAGTTCTGGGCTCCGCACTTTAGGAAGGATGTGAAGGCTTTAGAGAGAGAGAGAGAGAGTGTGGAAAAGATTCACGAGAATGGTTCCAGGGATGAGGAATTTTAGTTCCGGGGATAGATCGGGGAAGCTGGGACTGTTCTCCTTGGAGGAGAGAAGCTCGAGAGGAGATTTGATCGAGGCGTTCGAAACC
Source organism: Carcharodon carcharias (assembly GCF_017639515.1). Lineage (NCBI taxonomy): Eukaryota > Metazoa > Chordata > Chondrichthyes > Lamniformes > Lamnidae > Carcharodon > Carcharodon carcharias. The sequence goes on along the minus strand of NW_024470665.1, from coordinate 66,673 downwards.
ATGAGGGGTCTGGGACAGAGTCGATCGGGGTGGTGGGGGGGGCGCAGACTGTCCCCCATTGGGGGGGGAAGGTTGGAGAACCAGAGGGACACGGGTTGAAGGGTGATCGGTAAAAGCAGCAACGGCGACATGAGGAGAAACTCTTTCAGGCAGCGAGCGGTTAGGATCCGGAACGTTCCGCCCGAGAGTGTGCGGGGGAGGCTGATTCAATCGAGGGTTTCGAGAGGGGATTGGATGGTTATCTGTTTAAATGTGCAGGGTCACAGGGAGAAAGTGGGGTGTGTGTGTGTGTGTGTGTCTGTGTGTGTCTGTGTCTCTGTCTCTCTCTCTCTCTCTTGGAGAGAGCCAGCACAGATGCAATGGACTGAATGGCCTCCTTCTGTGCTGTATTCAGTCACCTGGCAGTAAAACTGGAACTGATTGGACTTTGCCCTGATCCCCCAACAACAACACCACCACCCCCCCACCCGCACCGTCCTGTGCAGAATGGATCTTTGCTGCATTATAACAGGACTGAGTGATGGTGAGAGAGGGAGATAGGAGGGAGTCCCATCGTACCTGACCATGGCTGTGTGTGTGTGTGTGTGTGTGTGCGTGTGCGTCTCCAACAATGTGTGTTTGCTCCCTAACCCCACACTGCAGCCATTCACCCCCCCCCCCCCCCCACCGAGAGAGTCTGATACAGGTGCCCGTCGAATGAGAATCGGTTTACAGACTAACAGTGATTCTGACACGTCAAACCGGATTAACTCTGTTCTCTCTCTCTCCCTCAGTTTGTGGTCCTGCTCCTGACTATGTATTATCTCACCACCCTGTAAAACATCACCCACCCAGAGGCGTGCTGACCAGTTGAGATGTGTACACACGAGGCCGGAGATCTGGACTCCTGCCTATTTAATGCTAAGAAATGAATGTTTTGTCTGGTTTGTGCGTACATCCGTTTTGACGCTCGATTAATCCTCAATCACTGCTTTATCCAAATCCGGCGGGGGTGGGGGGGGGGGTGACCACCTGGGCTCCTGTTACATGGGACAGACTGTCAATCGAGACAGTTAAACTACAAAACTCACGCTAAAGTCCCCTCCAGGGCTTTGCTCACCCAGCCCCTTTGGGAGAGGGTGGGGGGGTGGTGGGTAGAGAGTGGCTGGGGGTGGTGGGGGTGAGATTCTCTGTCTGTCTGTCTGTCTGTCAACAACCCCTAATGCTCCAGACTGGTTTTCACCCACCTCCAGAATGAAGCGGGGTTGACATCAGGAGTAATGCTGGACTAGGTTAGGATTTAATGTGGTTGGATATTGATTAATTCACCCACGCTGATCTATGATGCTGATTGAGAGATATATATATATATATATATATATATATTTTTTTTTAAATATAACCTTGCTTTTTGAGAGGATAGTAATTGTACAGTGACTCCATTGTATGAAGGGCTCTGGGAAGCAGGGTAGAGAGTGTCAGCATCCAGATTTCACTCGATGAATACCCCACTTTGTGTATCTAAGGCAAAACAAACATTTTTTTTTTGTCTGCTGGGTTCACACATTGTAGTTTTAAATGCTTGTACATTTCATGTAAACCATTAAACTTTTCCACAACGACTGATGGTTTCCAGTGGGAGTTGCTCTGGGAGCTGGATCTCCGATCGGGGTTCGGGACTCTGGTTGTTACACCTCCCCGCTTTAGGCCAATCGACTGGTTTTCAGATCCCGTCTCTCGGGAGGCAAGGGGGGGGGGGCGGTGGAGAGAGAGAGAGAGAGAGAGAGATCCAGTTTCTTTGTTCTCAGGATGTGGACATCACTGGCAGGGCCAACATTTCTTACCCAGACAGAGGAAGGAGCCAATGGTTAAAAGTAAAACACTGGGGGATGCTGGAAATCTGAAACAACAGCAATAGAAATAGCTGGAAAATCTCAGCCGGTCTGACAGCCTCTGCGGAGAGAGACCCAGTTAACGTTACGAGTCCGTATGACTCCTCTTCACGGGGGGGGGAGGGGTGTGAAGGGCCTGTTCACACATCATGTAGGACAGGCCAGCTAACGCCAGCAGGTTTCCTTCTTGGGCGTGTTGATGCTGCCAATCCCATGGCCATCGTTTCACTAGCCCACCCAGTTCCGGAGCCTGTGCCCCGATTCTAAACTTGTGCTTCCTCAGGACAGTTCAGGGCCCCTCTGGGTTTAGCCTCAGGCCCTGCTGTGTCCTGAAACTGTTCTTGCTCCTCCTGCGTCTCTGAAACCCCCACCAACCCCCACCCCACCCAGCCCCTGCTCCAAGTGCTGTTTGAAATGAGGTTGCTTTGGTCTGTTTAAGGTGTACTCGCTTCAGCTCATCGGCTACATTAACACTCACCACCTCAGATTTAAAATGTCAGCAACAGGGACGGGGATTAATCCAAGTGTCGAATGGGACACTGTCCTTTCTATCGGTGGGTGGAGGGGACTAGAATACAAGGGGGTAGAAATCCTGCTTCATCTGTACAAAGCACTGGTTAGACCGCACCTGGAGTCACTGTGAACTGTTCTGGGACCCACACCTTGGGGAGGATGTACTGACCTCAGAGAGAGACAGAGAGAGAAACACACAGAGAGCGATGTGTCGATTTACCAGAATGAGACCGGGACTCCAAGGGTTAAATTACGAGGAGAGATTAAACACAAACTAGGCTCGGATTCCCCGAAATTTAGCAGGTTCCGGGGGGATTTGACCGAAGGTTTGAAGTTATTAAGGGGGAACGGATAGGGGTCGATAGAGGGAAAGTCTTTCCGCAGGTTGGGGGGAGCAGGGGGGAGTCTGGGAGGAGGGGGCAGAGTCTAAAAATGAGAGGCTGATCTTTCAGGAGCGAAATTAGGAAAGATTTCTACACACGCGGACGGGGAGAAGTTTCAATTCTCTTCCCCGAACGGAAATTGAACTACTGGAAATTTTAAATATGAGAGATTTTTGTTATCCAAAGGGGATATTAAGGGACATGGGTAAAGGTGGGTGTGTGGAGTGAGGACAGAGAGCAGCCATGATCTGATTGAATGGAGGAACAGACTCGAGGGGCTGAATGGCCACCTCCTCTTCCTGTGTTCCATCTGTGCCAATGCTGCCTCCAGACTCGACTACTCTGACATGTTCCTCTCATCTTCCACTCTCCATAAACTGGAGCTCCTCACAGTCTGCTGTCCCCATACCCTAACTCACTAAGTCCTGTTCACCGACCCACTCTGTATCACTCACTGACTTACACTGGTCTGGCAACACCTCCATTCGGAAATTCTCATCCTTGTTTACAAAGCACTGCTCAGCACCCTCTCCCTGTCTCTGTAACCTCCTCCAGCCCCTAAACCCCTCCCTATCTCTGTAACCTCCTCCAGCCCCTACACCCCTCCCTATCTCTGTAACCTCCTCCAGCCCCTACAACCCTCCCTATCTCTGTAACCTTCTCCAGCCCCTACACCTCTCCCTGTCTCTGTAACCTCCTCCAGCCCCTACACCTGTCCCTATCTCTGTAACCTCCTCCAGCCCCTACAACACTCCCTATCTCTGTAACCTCCTCCAGCCCCTAAACCCCTCCCTATCTCTGTAAGCTCGTCCAGCCCCTACACCTGTCCCTATCTCTGTAACCTCCTCCAGCCTCTACACCCCTCCCTATCTCTGTAACCTCCTCCAGCCCCTACACCTGTCCCTATCTCTGTAACCTCCTCCAGCCCCTACAACCCTCCCTGTCTCTGTAACCTCCTCCAGCCCCTACAACCCTCCCTATCTCTGTAACCTCCTCCAGCCCCTACAAACATCCCTATCTCTGTAACCTTCTCCAGTCCCTAAACCCCTCCCTATCTCTGTAACCTCGTCCAGCCCCTACAACCCTCCCTATCTCTGTAACCTCCTCCAGCCCCTAAACCCCTCCCTATCTCTGTAACCTCGTCCAGCCCCTACACCCCTCCCTATATCTGTAACCTCGTCCAGCCCCTACAACCCTCCCTATCTCTGTAACCTCCTCCAGCCCCTACACCCCTCCCTATCTCTGTAACCTCCTCCAGCCCCTACACCTCTCCCTGTCTCTGTAACCTCCTCCAGCCCCTACACCTGTCCCTATCTCTGTAACCTCCTCCAGCCCCTACAACACTCCCTATCTCTGTAACCTCCTCCAGCCCCTAAACCCCTCCCTATCTCTGTAACCTCCTCCAGCCCCTACAACCCTCCCTATCTCTGTAACCTCCTCCAGCCCCTACACTTCTCCCTGTCTCTGTAACCTTCTCCAGCCCCTACACCTCTCCCTATCTCTGTAACCTCCTCCAGCCCCTACACCTCTCCCTGTCTCTGTAACCTCCTCCAGCCCCTACAACCCTCCCTATCTCTGTAACCTCCTCCAGCCCCTACACCTCTCCCTGTCTCTGTAACCTCCTCCAGCCCCTACAACCCTCCCTATCTCTGTAACCTCCTCCAGCCCCTACACCTGTCCCTATCTCTGTAACCTCCTCCAGCCCCTACACCTCTCCCTGTCTCTGTAACCTCCTCCAGCCCCTAAACCCCTCCCTATCTCTGTAAACTCCTCCAACCCCTACAACCCTCCCTGTCTCTATAAACTCCTCCAGCCTCTACAACTCTCCCTGTCTCTGTAACCTTCTCCAGCCCCTACAACCCTCCCTATCTCTGTAACCTCCTCCAGCCTCTACACCCCTCCCTATCTCTGTAACCTCCTCCAGCCCCTACACCCCTCCCTATCTCTGTAACCTCCTCCAGCCCCTACACCTCTCCCTATCTCTGTAACCTCCTCCAGCCCCTACACCCCTCCCTATCTCTGTAACCTCCTCCAGCCCCTACACCTCTCCCTATCTCTGTAACCTCCTCCAGCCCCTACACCTCTCCCTGTCTCTGTAACCTCCTCCAGCCCCTACACCTGTCCCTATCTCTGTAACCTCCTCCAGGCCCTACACCTGTCCCTATCTCTGTAACCTCCTCCAGCCCCTACACCCCTCCCTGTCTCTAACCTCCTCCAGCCCCTACACCTGTCCCTATCTCTGTAACCTCCTCCAGCCCCTACACCTGTCCCTATCTCTGTAACCTCCTCCAGCCCCTACACCTGTCCCTATCTCTGTAACCTCCTCCAGCCCCTACACCCCTCCCTATCTCTGTAACCTCCTCCAGCCCCTACACCCCTCCCTATCTCTGTAACCTCCTCCAGCCCCTACACCCCTCCCTGTCTCTGTAACCTCCTCCAGCCCCTAAACCCCTCCCTATCTCTGTAACCTCCTCCAGCCCCTACACCTCTCCCTATCTCTGTAACCTCCTCCAGCCCCTAAACCCCTCCCTGTCTCTAACCTCCTCCAGCCCCTACACCTCTCCCTGTCTCTGTAACCTCCTCCAGCCCCTACACCTCTCCCTGTCTCTGTAACCTCCTCCAGCCCCTACACCTCTCCCTATCTCTGTAACCTCCTCCAGCCCCTACAACACTCCCTGTCTCTGTAACCTCCTCCAGCCCCTACACCCTCTCCCTATCACTGTAACCTCCTCCAGCCCCTACACCCCTCCCTATCTCTGTAACCTCCTCCAGCCCCTACAACCCTCCCTGTCTCTAACCTCCTCCAGCCCCTACACCCCTCCCTATCTCTGTAACCTCCTCCAGCCCCTACAACACTCCCTGTCTCTGTAACCTCCTCCAGCCCCTACACCTCTCCCTATCTCTGTAACCTCCTCCAACCCCTAAACCCCTCCCTATCTCTGTAACCTCCTCCAGCCCCTACAACTCTCCCTATCTCTGTAACCTCCTCCAGCCCCTACACCCCTCCCTGTCTCTAACCTCCTCCAGCCCCTACAACCCTCCCTGTCTCTAACCTCCTCCAGCCCCTACACCTCTCCCTATCTCTGTAACCTCCCCCAGCCCCTACATCCCTCCCTGTCTCTAACCTCCTCCAGCCCCTACACCCCTCCCTATCTCTGTAAACTCCTCCAGCCCCTACACCCCTCCCTATCTCTGTAACCTCCTCCAGCCCCTACAACACTCCCTATCTCTGTAACCTCCTCCAGCCCCTACACCCCTCCCTGTCTCTGTAACCTCCTCCAGCCCCTACACCCCTCCCTATCTCTGTAACCTCCTCCAGCCCCTACACCCTCTCCCTATCACTGTAACCTCCTCCAGCCCCTACAAACCTCCCTATCACTGTAACCTCCTCCAGCCCCTACACCCCTCCCTATCTCTGTAACCTCCTCCAGCCCCTACACCTCTCCCTATCTCTGTAACCTCCTCCAGCCCCTACACCCCTCCCTATCTCTGTAAACTCCTCCAACCCCTAAACCCCTCCCTATCTCTGTAACCTCCTCCAGCCCCTACACCCCTCCCTATCTCTGTAAACTCCTCCAACCCCTAAACCCCTCCCTATCTCTGTAACCTTCTCCAGCCCCTACACCCCTCCCTATCTCTGTAACCTTCTCCAGCCCCTACACCCCTCCCTGTCTCTAACCTCCTCCAGCCCCTACACCTCTCCCTATCTCTGTAACCTCCTCCAGCCCCTACACCCCTCCCTATCTCTGTAACCTCCTCCAGCCCCTACAACCCTCCCTATCTCTGTAACCTCCTCCAGCCCCTACACCTCTCCCTATCTCTGTAACCTCCTCCAGCCCCTACACCTGTCCCTATCTCTGTAACCTCCTCCAGCCCCTACAACACTCCCTATCTCTGTAACCTCCTCCAGCACCTACAACCCTCCCTATCTCTGTAACCTCCTCCAGCCCCTACAACACTCCCTATCTCTGTAACCTCCTCCAACCCCTAAACCCCTCCCTATCTCTGTAACCTTCTCCAGCCCCTACACCCCTCCCTATCTCTGTAACCTCCTCCAGCCCCTACACCCCTCCCTATCTCTGTAAACTCCTCCAACCCCTAAACCCCTCCCTATCTCTGTAACCTTCTCCAGCCCCTACACCCCTCCCTGTCTCTAACCTCCTCCAGCCCCTACACCTCTCCCTATCTCTGTAACCTCCTCCAGCCCCTACAACACTCCCTATCTCTGTAACCTCCTCCAGCCCCTACACCCCTCCCTGTCTCTGTAACCTCCTCCAGCCCCTACACCCCTCCCTATCTCTGTAACCTCCTCCAGCCCCTACACCCTCTCCCTATCACTGTAACCTCCTCCAGCCCCTACATCCCTCCCTATCTCTGTAACCTCCTCCAGCCCCTACACCCCTCCCTATCTCTGTAACCTCCTCCAGCCCCTACACCCCTCCCTGTCTCTAACCTCCTCCAGCCCCTACACCTCTCCCTATCTCTGTAACCTCCTCCAGCCCCTACACCCCTCCCTATCTCTGTAACCTCCTCCAGCCCCTACAACCCTCCCTATCCCTGTAACCTCCTCCAGCCCCTACACCCCTCCCTATCTCTGTCACCTCCTCCAGCCCCTACAACCCTCCCTATCTCTGTAACCTCCTCCAGCCCCTACAACCCTCCCTATCTCTGTAACCTCCTCCAGCCCCTACAACCCTCCCTATCTCTGTAACCCCCTCCAGCCCCTACACCCCTCCATATCTCTGTAACCTCCTCCAGCCCCTACACCCCTCCCTATCTCTGTAACCTCCTCCAGCCCCTACACCCCTCCCCATCTCTGTCACCTCCTCCAGCCGCTACAACCCTCCGAGATCTCTGCGCTCCCACCAATTCCGGCCACTTGACCATCCCCCGATTCCCATCGCTCCACCATTGGCGGCCGTACCTTCAGCTGCCTGGCGGGGGTGGGGGGTGCCCTGAGCTCTGGAACTCCCTCCCTAAACCTCTCCGCCCCTCTCTGTCTCTGTTTGTGTGTGTGTGTCTCTCACATCCTGTTAATACATTCCTTATAACTGAGCTGTTGGGCACCTGTCCTTAGTAATCCCTGTCTGACATCCTGGAAACAGAAACAATCAGAACGACTATGGCAAAGACTCTGTACAAACTCCTGTGACTCTGCTCATGGAGGGAGATTCATATTAAATTTACCGAGTGTGTGTCAGTGAGCAGGAGAGTGCTCCAGAGACTTCCCCCCAGACTCTCTCTCTCTCAGCTAACCCACCCCAACCATCATCGCTTCACTTCCCTCAGCTCTATCTCCCTCCACTGCCCTCGCTCTCCCACTTGCTATCTCCCCAGTCTCCCCCCTCCTCCTCGTTCCCGGTCCCACCACTGGGTTTCTCAGCTGCCACTGTTTGTAACTGCAGCTCTCGCTGGGCTCTGGACTCCACCCAGTAACAGCGGCTCCAGCAAGGACATTGACAAAGAGATCACACAATGGGCTGGGCTCACAAACAACCTGAAGAGGTTTCACGTTCTTGTAGACGGAACATGCTGGAGCCAGTCAGACAGGTTGGGCTGTTCTGGATCTGGACACTGGTGCCAACCAGCACAGCTCCACCCACGTGGTTAGCTCTCGCTCTCTCTCTCTCTCTGTGTGTGTCTGTGTCTCTCTCTCATCTGTGTGTGTCTGTCTCTCTCTCATCTGTGTGTGTGCGTGTCTGTCTCTCTCTCATCTGTGTGTGTGTGTGTCTGTCTCTCTCTCATCTGTGTGTGTGTGTGTGTCTGTCTCTCTCTCATCTGTGTGTGTGTGTGTGTGTGTCTGTCTCTCTCTCATCTGTGTGTGTGTGTGTGTGTCTGTCTCTCTCATCTGTGTGTGTGTGTGTCTGTCTCTCTCTCATCTGTGTGTGTGTGTGTGTCTGTCTCTCTCTCATCTGTGTGTGTGTGTGTGTCTGTCTCTCTCTCATCTGTGTGTGTGTGTGTGTGTGTCTGTCTCTCTCTCATCTGTGTGTGTGTGTGTGTGTGTCTGTCTCTCTCTCATCTGTGTGTGTGTGTGTGTGTCTGTCTCTCTCTCATCTGTGTGTGTGTGTGTGTGTGTGTGTGTCTGTCTCTCTCTCATCTGTGTGTGTGTGTCTGTCTCTCTCTCATCTGTGTGTGTGTGTGTGTGTCTATCTCTCTCTCATCTGTGTGTGTGTGTGTGTGTGTGTCTGTCTCTCTCTCATCTGTGTGTGTGTGTGTGTGTCTGTCTCTCTCTCATCTGTGTGTGTGTGTGTGTGTCTGTCTCTCTCTCATCTGTGTGTGTGTGTGTGTGTGTCTGTCTCTCATCTGTGTGTGTGTGTGTGTGTCTGTCTCTCTCTCATCTGTGTGTGTGTGTGTGTCTGTCTCTCTCTCATTGTGTGTGTGTGTGTGTCTGTCTCTCTCTCATCTG
>NW_024470665.1:0-37500 GCF_017639515.1 Carcharodon carcharias | reverse complement strand
GTGAAGGGGCGGGGTCTCAGGGTGAAGGGGCGGGGTCTCAGGGTGACCTCTCCTGACCACCCCCCCCCCCCCCCCCCCCGGTCAGCAGAAGCTCCGCTCGGCCCTGTCGGGTCGGTCGGCCCCGGGTTGGCGGTGAGTCCGGGCCCGGCACAGCTGGTACAGGGGGAGGGGGACGGGCAGAGCGGCCCCGGGCGGCAGGTTCCCGTAGCGGCCGGGGACCAGGACGGTGCCGGGGCGGCCCGGAGCCGGGGCCGAGGCCTGGGCCTGGGCCGGGGGGAGGCCGCGGGGCCCGGGGTCCCGGGAGCCCCTCACCGAGGCCGAGCGGGGGCCCTCGGGCCGCCTGTCCGGCCCGGCCGGGTAAGTGACCATCACCTCCCGGTCCCGGTGGCCGGAGGGTGTCCGGTAACACTGACCGCCGGCCCGGAGGGTGCAGCCCGGGTTCTTGTACCGGCTGCTGGGCGGCCACCGGGTCGGCGGCTCCGGGATCCTGGCGGGGGCGGGGCCGGGGGGCGGGGCCTCGGCCCGGGGCGGCTGGAGGAGGGGCAGGTTGACGTAGGTGGGCTCGGCCGCCCCGGGGGAGAGGGGGGCGGGGCCGCAGGGCCAGAGGGGGGCGGGGCCAGGGGCGTGGGCGGGGCAGTGGGCGGGGCCGTGGGCCAGGTGATAGGAGGCTGGGGTCCCGCTGCCCGGCTGCAGCAGGGACGCTTTCTCCGGGGGGTCCCAGTAGAAGAGGACGGGGGGAGGGGGCCCCGCCTGCAGCCAGGCCGGGACCTGACCGGGGCGGAGCGGGGCGGCCGGGCCCGGCCCCGCCTCCTGGACAATCTCAGCGTAAAGCTCAGTGTCCGCCCCGCCCAGCAGGCAGGGCCCGGGGGCAGGGCCGGGAAGGTGGGGCTGTGGGAGGGGCTGGGACTGGGGGTGGGGCTGTGGGAGGGACTGGGGATGGGGCTGGGGGTGGGGCTGTGGGAGGGACTGGGGGTGGGGGTGGGGCTGTGGGTGGGGCTGTGGGAGGGGGTGGGGGTGGGGCTGTGGGAGGGACTGGGGGTGGGGCTGGGACTGGGGGTGGGGCTGTGGGAGGGACTGGGGGTGGGGGTGGGGCTGTGGGAGGGACTGGGGGTGGGGCTGGGACTGGGGGAGGGGCTTGTGGTGTGGTTGGGGCTGTGTGAGAGACTGGGGGAGGGGCTGTGGGAGGGACTGGGGGTGGGGGTGGGGCTGTGGGAGGGGGTGGGGGTGGGGCTGTGACTGGGGGTGGGGCTGTGGGAGGGACTGGGGGAGGGGCTGGCACTGGGGGTGGGACTGAGGGAGGAGGTGTGGCTGGGACTGGGGGTGGGGGTGGGGGTGGGGGTTGAGCCAGGGGGGTGAAGGGTGTTGGGGATGGCGGGAGTGGTCCACCCGGCAGTGAGTGACGGGCCCTCGGAGACACTGGGTCAGCTTCACCTGGGCATCACCCTGACCGTCAGCTCCAATGGCCGGAGATGCTGAGACTCTGCGTTCCTGAAACAAACAGAGAGAGAAAAGTCACACTCGCTGGTCCGACACACTAACTCTTCCTTACTCGTGTACCAGGACGCCCAGGTCCCTCTGTGCCCCAGAGTCCTGCAGCCTCTCTCCGTTTGGATCATTTGCTGATTTTCTATTCTTCCTGCCCAAGTGGACGAGTTCACGTCTTCCCACGTTATGCTCCATCTGCCAAATTTTTGCCCAGTTACTTAATCTCTCTACGTCCCTTTGCAGACTCCTCATGTCCTCTTCACAACTCACTTTCCTGCCTATCTTTGTGTCATTAACAAGACTCAGCAACAATACATTTGGTCCCTTCATCTAAGTCACTGAGATAAATTGTAAGTAGCTGAGGCCCCAGTACTGATCTCTCTGGCGCCCCATTCGTCACATCTTGCCAACCTGAAAAAGACCCATTTATGCCTACTCTTTGTTTCCCGGTAGTTACCCAATCCTTTATCCATGCTAATAGGTTACCCTCTACACCTTGAGCTCTTATTTTGTGTAGTGACCTTTGACATGGCACCTTGCCAAATGTCTTCTGGAAATCTAACTACAGCACATCCACAGGTTCCCCTTGATCCATGCCGCTTGTTGCTTCCATAAAGAACACAAATCAATTAGTCACCATGATTTCCCTTTCACAAAACCATGGTGACTCTGCCTGATTACATTGAGATTTTCTAAGTGCTGCGTTCTAACCTCCTTAATAATAGATTCCAGCATTTTCCCTATTGCAGGTGTTAATCTAACTGGCCTGTAGTTTCCTGCATTCTGTCTCCGTCCTTTCTTGAATAGAGGATTCACATTCCCTATTTTCCAATCTGATGGGGCCTTTCCAGAATCGAGGGAATTTTGGAAAATTAAAACCAATGCATCCACGATCTCAGCAGCCTCTCCTTTTCAGACCCAAGGATGAAGTCCATCAGCACCCGGGGAATTGTCAGCTTTTAGTTCTAATAATGTTCTCAGTCCCCCTTTCCCTGGGGATCGGATTGTTTTAAGTTCCTCCCTCTCTCCCACCTCCTGATTCACAATTATTTCTGTGGTGTTATTTGTATCCTCTACAGTGACGATGCAAAATATCTGTTCAGTTCATCCACCATTTCCTTATTTTCTGTTATTAATTCCCCAGTCTCGCTCTCTACAGGACCAATGCTCACTTTACTCACTCTTTTCCTTTTTAAATACCTGCAGAAACTCTTACTATCTGTTTCTAGCTGTTTCTCTCACACTCTAACTTCTCCTCCCTTATTATTTACTTTGTCATTCTTTGCTGTTCTTTATATCCTGTCCAACCTTCTGACCTGCAGAATTATATGCTATTTCTTTCAATTTGATACTATCTTAGCCACATATAGCATGTCCTTCCCCTAGAGTCTTTCTTTCTCACTGGAATGTACCTTTTCTGAGTATTCTGAAATATGTCCTTAAATTTCTGCCATTGTATCTAGACTGATCTATCCCTTAACCTAATTTCCCAGTTCACTTTAGCCAGCTCTGTCTTCATGCCCTCATGATACCCTTAGTTAAGTTTAATTTTTAATTTTACTTTTTAACACTATTTTTAGATCCACTCCTCTCTCCCTCAAACTGAATGTGAAAATCAATCATATTATGATATGAGGTCATTAATTAATTCTGCCTCATGCACATTACCAGATCAAGTATAGCCTGCTCTCTGGTTGGCGTTAAAATGTGCTGCTCTAAGAAATTGTCTCGAAAACACTCTATGAACTCATCATCCAGGCTACCTTTGCCAATCTGATTTGTCCAATCTCTATGTAGATTAAAATCACCCAAGATTATTGCTGTACCTCTCGCAGAATTCCCATTATTTCTTCCTATATACCCCGTCCTACAGTGTGGTTACTGTTAGGGGGCCTGTACACTACTCCCATAAGTGGCTCTGAAGAAGTCATACGGACTCGAAACGTTAACTCTGTTTCTCCCTCCACAGATGCTGCCGGACCTGCTGAGTTTTTCCAGCATTTTCTGTTTTTATTTCAGGTTTCCAACAACCGCAGTATTTTGCTTTCACCCACAAGTGACTTCTCACATTTACTATTTCTCATCTCTACTCAAACTGATTCTACGTCTTGATTTCCAGAACCAAGATTATCTCTCTCTCTCTCTCTCTCTCTATTGTACCAACGTCACCCTGAATGGACGGAGCTACTGCTCCACCTTTTCTTAGCGTCTGGTCCTTCCTCAATGCCATGTACCCCTGAGTATTCAGCTCCCAGTCTTTGTCATCCTGCTTGCCACTGTAATGACTATCAGTTCATATATACTTATTTCTATTTGTGCTGTCCATTGATCTTCTTTGTCATGAATGCTGCAAACATTCAGATACAGAACCTTTAGTTTTGTCTTTTTACTATTTGTGTAACTCTCAGCCTTATCTGCTGCTGCACTCAAGTACTTGTAGCCTCTGCCTTCCTGCCAATCTCCGATTATAATCTTCTTCCTATCATGCTTTCTTGCCTTGTATTTTCTATTTAACCTATTACATTTTCCCAAATTTCATCCTTTGATCAATACTGAGGGAGTGCTGCACTGTCGGAGGGTCAGTACTGAGGGAGTGCTGCACTGTCGGAGGGTCAGTACTGAGGGAGTGCTGCACTGTCGGAGGGTCTGTACGGAGGGAGTGCAGCACTGTCAGAGGGTCAGTACGGAGGGAGTGCTGCACTGTCCGAGGGTCAGTGCTAAGGGAGTGCCGCACTGTCGGAGGGTCAGTACTGAGGGTGCGCTGCACTGTCGGAGGGTCAGTACCTAGGCAGCGCTGCATTGTCGGAGGGTCAGTACTGAGGGAGTGCTGCACTGTCAGAGGGTCAGTACTGAGGGAGTGCTGCACTGTCGGAGGGTCAGTACTGAGGGAGCGCTGCACTGTCATGGTCAGTACTGAGGGAGCGCTGCACTGTCATGGTCAGTACTGAGGGAGCGCTGCACTGTCATGGTCAGTACTGAGGGAGCGCTGCACTGTCGGAGGGTCAGTACTGAGGGAGTGCTGCACTATCAGAGGGTCAGTACTGAGGGAGTGCTGCACTATCAGAGGGTCAGTACTGAGGGAGCGCTGCACTGTCCGGGTCAGTACTGAGGGAGCGCTGCACTGTCGGAGGGTCAGTACTGAGGGAGTGCCGCACTGTCAGAGGGTCAGTACTGAGGGAGTGCCGCACTGTCAGAGGGTCAGTACTGAGGGAGTGCTGCACTATCAGAGGGTCAGTACTGAGGGAGTGCTGCACTGTCAGGGTCAGTACTGAGGGAGTGCCGCACTGTCGGAGGGTCAGTACTGAGGGAGCACTGCACTGTCGGAGGGTCAGTACTGAGGGAGTGCTGCACTGTCAGAGAGTCAGTACTGAGGGAGTGCTGCACTGTTGGAGGGTCAGTGCTGAGGGAGTGCCGCACTGTCAGAGGGTCAGTACTGAGGGAGTGCTGCACTATCAGAGGGTCAGTACTGAGGGAGTGCTGCACTGTCAGAGGATCAGTACTGAGGGAGTGCCGCACTGTCAGAGGGTCAGCGCTGAGGGAGTGCTGCACTGTCGGAGGTCAGTAATGAGGGAGCGCTGCACTGTCGGAGGGTCAGTACTGAGGGAGCGCTGCACAGTCTGTATGCAGGGATCACACATGCAGTAACTGGGTGCAGGGTAGTGTTACCTGAGCAAGAAGCTTGTCGCTCAGATGCCCATGCCAGATTTTGCTGCCCAGTGGGGATTGGTCTCGGGGGGATAATTTTTTCAGGGGATCCACTGTTGAATAGAGTGGGCTGGTGTGCTGCTCCTGGTGTGGTAGCTGGTGGTCAGAGCAGGACACTCCTGTGGCTTCATCGGGGGCTGAGAAAAGCTGTCGGCAATCCTGCCACTGCTGGGCAGACTGGCGAGAGACCTGGTGAGCTTGTTCCATCAGTGTCAGAGCCATCAACCTCGCTGCATTTTTGGGAGCTGCAGGAGGAGGGAGTTGACGAGCAGCTGAGACACAGAGTGGGCCCATTGTCTGATAATAGACCGGAGACTGACCTGTGAACAAATCACAAAGGATTCAATTTATTCAAAGATTTCAGACCTTACCTCTCAGAGCAGCTCACTGGGGTACAGGTCCCACACACACTGACGCTCACTGGGGTACGGGTCCCACACACACTGACTCTCACTGGGGTACGGGTCCCACACACACTGACTCTCACTGGGGTACGGGTCCCACACACACTGATTCTCACTGGGGTACGGGTCCCACACACACTGACTCTCACTGGGGTACGGGTCCCACACACACTGACTCTCACTGGGGTACGGGTCCCACACACACTGACTCTCACTGGGGTACGGGTCCCACACACACTGACTCTCACTGGGGTACGTGTCGCACACACACTGACTCTCACTGGGGTACGGGTCCCACACACACTGACTCTCACTGGGGTACGGGTCCCACACACACTGACTCTCACTGGGGTACAGGTCCCACACACACTGACTCTCACTGGGGTACGGGTCCCACACACACTGACTCTCACTGGGGTACGTGTCCCACACACACTGACTCTCACTGGGGTACGTGTCGCACACACACTGACTCTCACTGGGGTACGGGTCCCACACACACTGACTCTCACTGGGGTACGTGTCGCACACACACTGACTCTCACTGGGGTACGTGTCGCACACACACTGACTCTCACTGGGGTACGGGTCCCACACACACTGTCTCTCACTGGGGTACGGGTCCCACACACACTGACTCTCACTGGGGTACGGGTCCCACACACACTGACTCTCACTGGGGTACAGGACCCACACACACTGACTCTCACTGGGCTACGGGTCCCACACACACTGACTCTCACTGGGGTACGGGTCCCACCCACACTGACTCTCACTGGGGTACGGGTCCCACACACACTGACTCTCACTGGGGTACAGGACCCACACACACTGACTCTCACTGGGCTACGGGTCCCACACACACTGACTCTCACTGGGGTACGGGTCCCACCCACACTGACTCTCACTGGGGTATGGGTCCCACACACACTGACTCTTACTGGGATAAGGGCCCCACACACACTGACTCTCACTGGGGTACGTGTCCCACACACACTGACTCTCACTGGGGTACGGGTCCCACCCACACTGACTCTCACTGGGGTATGGGTCCCACACACACTGACTCTTACTGGGATAAGGGCCCCACACACACTGACTCTCACTGGGGTACGTGTCCCACACACACTGACTCTCACTGGGGTACGGGTCCCACCCACACTGACTCTCACTGGGGTACAGGTCCCACCCACACTGACTCTCACTGGGGTACGTGTCCCACACACACTGATTCTCACTGGGGTACGGGTCCCACACACACTGACTCTCACTGGGGTACGGGTCCCACACACACTGACTCTCACTGGGGTACGGGTCCCACACACACTGACTCTCACTGGGGTACGGGTCCCACACACACTGACTCTCACTGGGGTACGAGTCCCACACACACTGACTCTCACTGGGATATGGGTCCCACACACACTGACTCTCACTGGGGTACGGGTCCCACACACACTGACTCTCACTGGGGTACGAGTCCCACACACACTGACTCTCACTGGGGTACGGGACCCACACACACTGACTCTCACTGGGTTATGGGTCCCACACACACTGACTCTCACTGGGGTACGGGTCCCACACACACTGACTCTCACTGGGGTACGAGTCCCACACACACTGACTCTCACTGGGGTACGGGTCCCACACACACTGACTCTCACTGGGGTACGGGTCCCACACACACTGAATCTCACTGGGGTACGTGTCCCACACACACTGACTCTCACTGGGGTACGGGTCCCACACACACTGACTCTCACTGGGGTACGGGTCCCACACACACTGACTCTCACTGGGGTACGTGTCCCACACACACTGACTCTCACTGGGGTACGGGTCCCACACACACACTGACTCTCACTGGGGTACGGGTCCCACACACACTGACTCTCACTGGGGTACGGGTCCCACACACACTGACTCTCACTGATCTCCTGACTCCCCAAAGCCTGTCCAGCATCTACAAGGCACAAGTCAGGAGTGTGATGGAATACTCCCCACTTGCCTGCATGAGTGCAGCTCCCACAACACTCGCCAAGACTCCTTAGACAGCATCTTCCAAACTCATGACTACTACCATCTGGTTAAGAAGAAGAGAGAGGTGTATAGCAGGTACAGGCAACAAGGAGCAAATGAGGTACTTGTAGAGTATAACAAATGTAAGAAAATACTAAAGAATTAAATGAGGCGGGCAAAAAGAAGACATGAGGTTGCTTTGGCAGATAATGTGAAGGCAAACCCGAAGGGTTTCTCCAAGTATATTAAGAGTAAAAGGATAGCAAGGAACACAATTGGTCCCCTTGAAAAATCAGAGTGTCATCTATGTGTGGAGCCTCACGAGATGGGGGAGATCTTAAACAGTTTTTTTGCATCAGTACTTACTCAGGAAACTGGCATAGCCTATAAGGAAGGAAGGGAAACAAGCAGTAGTGTCATGGAACATATAGAGATTAAAGAGGAGGAGGTGCTTGCTGCCTCACAGCGAATAAAGGTAGATAAATCCCCCGGGCTTGACATGATATTCCCTCGGACCTTGAGGGAGACTAGTGTAGAAATTGCAGGGGCCCTGGCAGAAATATTTAAAATGTCCTTAGCCACGGGTGAGGTGTCAGAGGATTGGAGGGTAGCTCATGTTGTTCCGTTGTTTAAAAAAGGTTCCAAAAGTAAACCAGGTAATTACAGGCCAGTGAGCCTGACGTCAGTAGTAGGTAAATTATCGGAAGGTGTTCTGAGAGATCGGATATATAATTATTTGGACATTAAGGATAGTCAGCATGGCTTTGTGCGTGGTAGGTCGTGTTTAACGAACCTTGTAGAGTTTTTCGAGGAGGTTACCAAGAAAGTAGATGAAGGAAAGGCTGTGGACGTTGTCTACATGGACTTTAGTAAGGCCTTTGTCAAGGTCCCACATGGGAGGTTAGTTCAGAAGGTTCAGACACTTGGTATCCAAGGAGAGGTTGTAAACTGGCTTCGAAATTGGCTGTGTGGGAGAAGATAGAGATTGGTAGTGGATGATTGCTTTTCAGACTGGAGGTCTGTGACTGGTGGTGTGCCTCAGGGATCTGTGCTGGGACCATTGTTGTTTGTTGTCTATATCAATGATCTGGATGATAATGTGGTGAATTGGATCAGCAAGTTTGCTGATGACACGAAGACTGGAGGCGTTGTGGATAGCGAGGAAGGCTTTCAAAGCTTGCAGAGAGATCTGGACCAACTGGAAAAATGGGCCAGAAAATGGCAGATGGAATTTAATGCAGAAAAGTGTGAGGTGTTGCATTTTGGAAGGTCAAACCAAGGTAGGACATACACAGTAAATACACAGACATACACAGGGCACTGAGGAGTGCGGAGGAACGAAGGGATCTGGGAGTTCAGATACATAGTTCCCTGAAAGTGGCGTCACAGGTAGACAGGGTTGTAAAGAAAGCTTTTGGCATACTGACCTTCATAAATCAAAGTATTGAGTATAGGAGTTGGGATGTTATGGGGAGGTTGTATAAGACATTGGTGAGGCCAACTTTGGAGTATTGTGTGCAGTTCTGGTCTGATATCAGTAAGATTGAGAGAGCGCAGAGAAGATTTACTAGGATGTTGCCGGGTCTTCAGGAATTGAGTTACAGGGAAAGATTAAACAGGTTAGGACTTTATTCCTTGGAGCGTAGAAGAATGAGGGGAGATATGATAGAAGTTTACAAAATTATGAGTGGTATAGACAGAGTAAATGTGAGTAGGCTCTTTCCACTTAGATTAGGAGAGATAAACACGAGAGGACATGGCTTTAGGGTGAAAGGGGAAAGGTTTAGGGGGAACATTAGGGGGAACTTCTTCACTCAGTGAGTGGTGAGAGTGTGGAACGAGCTACCATTTGACGTGGTAAATGCGGGCTCACTCTTAAGTTTTAAGAATAAATTGGACAGATACATGGATGGGAGAGGTCTGGAGGGTTGTGGACTGGGTGCAGGTCAATGGGACCAGCGGAGTAATATTTCGGCAGAGACTAGGAGGGCCAAATGGCCTGTTTTCTGTGCTGTAGTGTTCTATGGTTCTACCATCTAGAAGGACAAGGGCAGCAGACACATGGGGAACACCACCACCTGGAAGTTCCCCTCCAAGTCACTCACCATCCTGACTTGGAAATATATCGGCCGTTCCTTCACTGTCACTGGATCAAAATCCTGGAACTCCCTCCCTAACAGCGCCATGGGTGTACCTACACCACAGGGACAAAATCCTGGAACTCCATCCCTAACAGCGCCGTGGGTGTACCTATACCACAGGGACAAAATCCTGGAACTCCCTCCCTAACAGCGCCGTGGGTGTACCTATACCACACGGACAAAATCCTGGAACTCCCTCCCTAACAGCGCTGTGGGTGTACCTACACCACAGGGACAAAACCTGGAACTCCCTCCCTAACAGCACTGTGGTTGTACCTACACCACACGGGACAAAATCCTGGAACTCCCTCCCTAACAGCGCTGTGGGTGTACCTACACCACAGGGACAAAATCCTGGAACTCCCTCCCTAACAGCACTGTGGGTGTACCTACACCACAGGGACAAAATCCTGGAACTCCCTCCCTAACAGCGCCGTGGGTGTACCTATACCACATTGGACTGCAGCGTCTCAAGAAGGCGGCTCACCCACCACCTTCTCAAGGGGCAATTAGGGGTGGGCAACAAACGCTGGGCCCAGCCAGCGACCCCCTTAACCCTAATGGTGTATTTTTTAAAAATCCGCGTGCCTTGGGAAACTTCTGGAACCCACCTTCCCACCTCTTCAGGGGGTCCTCCTGGCCCCTGCTGGGTGCCATCTGGCTGTGCCCGGCTGCTCTCCTGCTGCTCGCGCGTTCCAGTTCCAGGGACTGGAGGAGGAGGGAGATGGTCTGGGCGGCGCGGTCCACCGGGGGCGAGGCTGAAGGCTGGGGGTCTCCCGTCCGGCTGCCCACCAGCCCCAGGACGCTGGCGGGCACGCTGACGCTGAGGGGGCCGGAGACGTCCAGAGAGGGCTCGGGTTCTGAGCCGCGGGGGCGCGGGAACGCCGGGCGCGGCTCCTGGGGCTGCGGCCGGAAGTCCGGCACCATGTAGACGGCCTCCGGGCCCTGGCTGCCGGCGGGACTCGGGCAGGGCGGGTAGGTGGACGGCTCCTGTGGTTCCCCCGGCGCCGAAACGGAGACGGCGTCGCTGCTGCGCCCACGCCGACCGAGGCTGCGGACTCTCGGGACGCCTGAGAGACAAAACACAAAACAGAACTGAAAGCAGTGGGGCCACCTGCATCTCTCTAGCGCCTGTCACCTCGCCAGGGCGTCCCACCGCCAACGAAGGACCTTTTTTTTCTTTTGGAAGCGGGATCACCGTCGTAACGTAGGAAACGCAGCAGCCAATTTGCACACAGCAAGATCCCACAAGCAGCAACGTGATCATGACCCAGATTGTTTGTTTTTTTAATGATGTTGGTTGAGGGATAAATAGTGGTCCCAGGGACACCGGGGAGAACTCAACACCCACCGCGCCCCCCCCCCCCACCCACCCACTGCTCTCCCTCCAAATAGTGGCCGTGGGATCTTTCACACCCACCCGAGGGGGCAGACGAGACCTCAGTTTAATGTCTCCCTCAGTACTGACCCTCTGACAGTGCGGCACTCCCTCAGTACTGACACTCTGACAGTGCGGCACTCCCTCAGTACTGACACTCCGACAGTGCAGCACTCCCTCAGTACTGACCCTCCGACAGTGTAGCACTCCCTCAGTACTGACTCTCTGACAGTGCGGCACTCCCTCAGTACTGACCCTCTGACAGTGCGGCACTCCCTCAGTACTGACCCTCTGACAGTGCGGCACTCCCTCAGTACTGACACTCCGACAGTGCAGTACTCCCTCAGTACTGACCCTCCGACAGTGTAGCACTCCCTCAGTACTGACCCTCTGACAGTGCAGCACTCCCTCAGTACTGACCCTCTGACAGTGCAGCCCTCCCTCAGTACTGACCCTCTGACAGTGCTGCACTCCCTCAGTACTGACGCTCTAACAGTGCAGCACTCCCTCAGTACTGACCCTCTGACAGTGCTGCACTCCCTCAGTACTGACGCTCTAACAGTGCAGCACTCCCTCAGTACTGACCCTCTGACAGTGCAGCACACCCTCAGTACTGACCCCCCGACAGTGCGACACTCCCTCAGTACTGACCCCCCGACAGTGCGACACTCCCTCAGTACTGACCCCCCGACAGTGCGGCACTCCCTCAGTACTGACCCTCTGACAGTGCAGCACTCCCTCAGTACGGACCCTCTGACAGTGCAGCACTCCCTCAGTACTGACCCTCTGACAGTGCAGGCACTCACTCAGCACTGACCCTCTGACAGTGCGGCACTCCCTCAGTACCGACCCTCCGACAGTGCAGCTTACCCCCAATGACCTTTCACCCCCTTGTTAATCAAGGATCGATCTTGCTCGGCCTTAAAAACATCCAAAGACTCTGCTTCCACCGCCCCTTGAGGAAGGGAGTTCCACAGACTCAACACCCTGGGAGAGAACACATTTCTCCTCATCTTTGTCTTAAATGACAGACTCCTTATTTTTAAACAGTGACCCCCTGATTCTAGATTCTCCCACCAGAGGAAACACTCTCTCCACACCCACCCTGTCGAGGCCCCCTCAGGATCTTACATGTTTCAATCAAGTTGCCTCTTACTCTTCTAAACTCCAGTGGATACAAGCCCAGTCTGACCAACCTTCCCTCATAAAACAACCCCACCCATTCCAGGAATTAGTCTGGTAAACCTTCTCTGAACGGCTTCCAATGTATTCACATCCTTCCTTAAATAAGGAGACCAATACTCCAGATGTGGTCTCACCAGCCCCCTGTATAACTGAAGGGTAACCTCCCTCCTTTTGTATTCAATGCCCCTCACAGTAAATGATAACATTCTATTCGCTTTCCGAATGACCTGCTGTACCTGCACACTAACCTTGTGTGATTCATGCACTAGGACACCCAGATCCCTCTGAGGTCTGCAATCTCTCACCGTTTAATTAGCTTATTTTTTATTCTTCCTGCCAAAATGGACAATTTCACATTTGCCCACATTATACACCATTTACCAGATCTTTGCCCACTCAATGAATCTGTCTGTCACTTTGTAACTTCCTTATGTCCTCTTCACAATTTACTTTCCTACCTATCTTTGTGTCATCAGCAAATTTAGCCACCATCCCTTCAGTCTCTTCATTCCAAATAACTTATAGAAATTGTAAACAGTTGAGGTCCCAGCACTGACCCCTGTGGCTCACCACTCGTTACCCTCTGCCAATCAGATAAAGACCCATTTATGCCAACTCCCTGCTTCCTGTTCACCAGCCAATCATCTACCCAGGCCACTATGTTACCCCCTACACAATGAGCTTTTATTTTCCACAATAACCTTCGATGTGACACTTCATAAAATGCCTTCTGGAAATCTACATACAGCACGTCCACCGGTTCCCCTTTATCCACAGTGCATGTGACTCCTTCAAAGAACTCCAATAAATTGGTTAAACACGATTTCCCTTTCACAGAACCACGTTGACTCTGCCTGATCGCCTTGGATTTTTCTAAGTGCCCTGCTGTAACATCGTTAATAACAGCTTCTAACATTTGCCCTATGACAGATGTTAAGCTAACTGACCTGCAGTTTCCTGCTTTCTGAGTCCCTCCCTTTTTGGAGAGAGGAGTTATAATTGCTATTTTCCAATCTAATGGAACCTTCCCCGAATCTAGAAAGTTTTGGAAAATTAAAACCAGTGCATCAGCTACCTCACCAGCCACTTCTTTCAAGACCTTAGGGTGAAGTCCATCCGGACCTGGGGATTTGTCAGCCCACAGCCTCAACAATTTACTCAATACCACTCCCCTGGTGACTGTAAGTTTCCAGAGTTCCTCCCTCCTTTCCACTTCCTGACTTACAGCTATTTCTGGGATATAACTTGTGTTCCCTATAGTGAAGACCGAAGCAAAATACTTGTTTAACTCATCCACCATCTCCCTATTTTCTGTTACCAATTCCCCAGATACACTCTCTACAGGACCAACGCTCACTTTGTTAACCCTTTTCCTTATTGAAATATCGATAGAAACTCTTAACATCCGTCTTTATATTACTAGTTAGCTTTCTCTCATATTCTCCCTCCTTATAAATCTTTTTTGCCGTTCTTTGCTGTTCTTTATATTCTGTCCAATCTTCTGACCTGCCACCCATCTTTGCATAATTATAAGCTTTTTTCCTAAGTTTGATACTGTCTTTAACTTTTTTAGTTAACCACAGATGGTGGGCCCTCCCCTAGGAATTTCTCTTTCTCACTGGCCTCCGGTGAGCTCTGGACGATGTCTGAACGCCCCAGTAGATTCTGTAAACTATTGTGGTGAATAGAGAGTCCATACCTGCCCCACTGTGCTGCAAGGTGAGTGACTCGTCGCTCTTCGCAGATCGTAATGTGACTGTCTCCCCACGGCTGCCTGTGACAGGACAGAGAGGAGAGAACAATTCAGATACCCCTTCAACAAACATGTGCACCGCTGGGAGCTTTACTCTGTATCTAACTCCGGGCTATACCTGTCTTTGGAGTGTTTGATGGGGACGGTGTAGAGGGAGCTTTACTCTGTGTCTAACCCCGTGCTGTACCTGTCCTGGGGGTGTTTGATGGGGACAGTGTAGAGGGAGCTTTACTCTGTATCTAACCCCGTGCTGTACCTGTCCTGGGAGTGTTTGATGGGGACAGTGTAGAAATAGCTTTACTCTGTATCTAACCCCGTGCTGTACCTGTCCAGGGAGTGTTTGATGGGGACAGTGTAGAGGGAGCTTTACTCTGTATCTAACCCTGTGCTGTACCTGTCCTGGGAGTGTTTGATGGGGATTTTCAGTACTCACTGGACAGTCTGTCCATTGTGAGAATTGGAAAAGGAGCGGATTTGGATCCTGGTACCTGTATCTGCCTCTCTGCTGTTAAACACCTCAGGCTGTGATTTTCTCCGTGCTAGTGCAGACACCTTTCCCATGGTGAAGATTGCTTTCCAGCTTCCTCCTCCTGATTTCCGGATCTTCCCGGCATCTCTCCTCCTGTCCAGATGATAAGTCGGGAACACATGGTGAGTTTAGGCTGCCCCTGAGAGCACTCACACTCCAATCACATCCTCCATCAGCTCCCACGCTGTACACTGTCACTGTGCTGTCAGTGCCCAGCGTTTGGACAGTGTCCGCATCATTCCCCAGGGCAGGATCGTGCCCTCTGACACCGTTAGATTTGTAATAACAGTTCCCGAGGTGGCACTCAGTCTCTGTCCATTGTTTCTTACAGGCTTTCCAGTGTCTGGTCCACTATCCCTGAGAGACCGTCCAATAACTGAGCCATTGGCCCAGTGACACCTGCCAGTGTCTGACTCACTGTCCCAGTCAAAACTTCCAATGTCCAACACACTGTCCCAGAGAGACTTCCCAGTGTCTGACCCACTGTCTCAGACAGACTTCCCAGTGTCTGACCCACTGTCCCAGAGAGACTTCCGGTGTCTGACCCACTGTCCCAGAGAGACTTCCCAGTGTCTGACCCACTGTCCAAGAGAGACTTCCCAGTGTCTGACCCACTGTCTCAGAGACACTTCCCAGTGTCTGACCCACTGTCCAAGAGAGACTTCCCAGTGTCTGAACCACTGTCCCAGAGAGACTTCCCAGTGTCTGAACCACTGTCCCAGAGAGACTTCCCAGTGTCTGACCCACTGTCCAAGAGAGACTTCCCCGTGTCTGACCCACTGGCTCAGAGAGACTTCCCCGTGTCTGACCCACTGTCTCAGACAGACTTCCCCGTGTCTGACCCACTGTCTCAGAGACACTTCCCAGTGTCTGACCCACTGTCTCAGAGACACTTCCCAGTGTCTGACCCACTGTCTCAGAGACACTTCCCAGTGTCTGACCCACTGTCCCAGAGAGACTTCCCAGTGTCTGACCCACTGTCTCAGAGACACTTCCCAGTGTCTGACCCACTGTCCCAGAGAGACTTCCCAGTGTCTGACCCACTGTCCCAGAGAGACTTCCCAGTGTCTGACCCACTGTCTCAGAGAGACTTCCCAGTGTCTGACCCACTGTCCCAGAGAGACTTCCCAGTGTCTGACCCACTGTCTCAGACAGACTTCCCAGTGTCTGACCCACTGTCCCAGAGAGACTTCCCAGTGTCTGACCCACTGTCCCAGAGACACTTCCCAGTGTCTGACCCACTGTCCCAGAGACACTTCCCAGTGTCTGACCCACTGTCCCAGAGACACTTCCCAGTGTCTGACCCACTGTCCCAGAGACACTTCCCAGTGTCTGACCCACTGTCCAAGAGAGACTTCCCAGTGTCTGACCCACTGTTCAAGACAGACTTCCCAGTGTCTGGACCACTGTCCAAGAGAGACTTCCCAGTGTCTGACCCACTGTCCAAGAGAGACTTCCCAGTGTCTGACCCACTGTCCAAGAGAGACTTCCCAGTGTCTGACCCACTGTTCAAGACAGACTTCCCAGTGTCTGGACCACTGTCCAAGACAGACTTCCCAGTGTCTGGACCACTGTCCAAGACAGACTTCCCAGTGTCTGGACCACTGTCCAAGACAGACTTCCCAGTGTCTGGACCACTGTCCAAGACAGACTTCCCAGTGTCTGGACCACTGTCCAAGACAGGCTTCCCAGTGTCTGACCCACTGTCCAAGAGAGACTTCCCAGTGTCTGACCCACTGTCCCAGAGACACTTCCCAGTGTCTGACCCACTGTCCCAGAGAGACTTCCCAGTGTCTGACCCACTGTCCAAGAGAGAATTCCCAGTGTCTGACCCACTGTTCAAGACAGACTTCCCAGTGTCTGGACCACTGTCCAAGACAGACTTCCCAGTGTCTGGACCACTGTCCAAGACAGACTTCCCAGTGTCTGGACCACTGTCCAAGACAGACTTCCCAGTGTCTGGACCACTGTCCAAGACAGACTTCCCAGTGTCTGACCCACTGTCCAAGAGAGACTTCCCAGTGTCTGACCCACTGTCCCAGAGACACTTCCCAGTCAAAAACAGAATTACCTGGAAAAACTCAACAGGTCTGGCAGCATCGGTGGAGAAGAAGAGAGTTGACGTTTCGAGTCCTCATGACCCTTCGACAGAACTTGAGTTTGAGTCCAAGAAAGAGTTGAAATATAAGCTGGTTTAAGGTGTGTGTGTAGGGGGCGGAGAGATAGAGAGAGAGAGAGGTGGGGGTGTGGTTGTAGGGATAAACAAGCAGTGATAGAAGCAGATCATCAAAAGATGTCAACGACAATAGTACAATAGAACACATAGGTGTTAAAGTTAAAAACAAAAACAGAATTACCTGGAAAAACTCAGCAGGTCTGGCAGCATCGGCGGAGAAGAAAAGAGTTGATGTTTCGAGTCCTCATGACCCTTCGACAGAACTTGAGTTTGAATCCAAGAAAGAATTGAAATATAAGCTGGTTAAAGGTGTGTGTGTGGGGGGCGGAGAGATAGAGAGAGAGAGAGGTGGGGGTGTGGTTGTAGGGACAAACAAGCAGTGATAGAAGCAGATCATCAAAAGATGTCAACGACAATAGTACAATAGAACACATAGGTGTTAAAGTTAAAGTTGGTGATATTATCTAAACGAATGTGCTAATTAAGAATGGATGGTAGGGCACTCAAGGTATAGCTCTAGTGGGGTTTTTTTTTATATAATGGAAATAGGTGGGAAAAGGAAAATCTTTATAATTTATTGGAAAAAAAAAGGAAGGGGGAAACAGAAAGGGGATGGGGGAGGGAGCTCACGACTTAAAGTTGTTGAATTCAATATTCAGTCCGGAAGGCTGTAAAGTTCCTAGTCGGAAGATGAGGTGTTGTTCCTCCAGTTTGCGTTGGGCTTCACTGGAACAATGTAGCAGGCCAAGGACAGACATGTGGGCAAGAGAGCAGGGTGGAGTGTTTAAAATGGCAAGCGACAGGGAGGTTTGGGTCATTCTTGCGGACAGACCGCAGGTGTTCTGCAAAGCGGTTGCCTAGTTTACATTTGGTCTCTCCAATGTAGAGGAGACCACAATGGGAGCAACGAATGCAGTAGACTAAGTTGGGGGAAATGCAAGTGAAATGCTGCTTCACTTGAAAGGAGTGTTTGGGTCCTTGGACGGTGAGGAGAGAGGAAGTGAAGGGGCAGGTGTTGCATCTTTTGCGTGGGCATGGGGTGGTGCTATAGGAGGGGGTTGAGGAGTAGGGGGTGATGGAGGAGTGGACCAGGGTGTCCCGGAGGGAACGATCCCTACGGAATGCCGATAAGGGGGGTGAAGGGAAGATGTGTTTGGTGGTGGCATCATGCTGGAGTTGGCGGAAATGGCGGAGGATGATCCTTTGAATGCGGAGGCTGGTGGGGTGATAAGTGAGGACAAGGGGGTCCCTATCATGTTTCTGGGAGGGAGGAGAAGGTGTGAGGGCGGATGCGCGGGAGATGGGCCGGACACGGTTGAGGGCCCTGTCAACGACCGTGGGTGGAAAACCTCGGTTAAGGAAGAAGGAGGACATGTCAGAGGAACTGTTTTTGAAGGTAGCATCATCGGAACAGATGCGACGGAGGCGAAGGAACTGAGAGAATGGGATGGAGTCCTTACAGGAAGCGGGGTGTGAGGAGCTGTAGTCGAGATAGCTGTGGGAGTCGGTGGGTTTGTAATGGATATTGGTGGACAGTCTATCACCAGAGATTGAGACAGAGAGGTCAAGGAAGGGAAGTGTCAGAGATGGACCGCGTGAAAATGATGGAGGGGTGGAGATTGGAAGCAAAATTAATAAATTTTTCCAAGTCCCGACGAGAGCATGAAGCGGCACCGAAGTAATCATCGATGTACCGGAGAAAGAGTTGTGGAAGGGGGCCGGAGTAGGACTGGAACAAGGAATGTTCCACATACCCCATAAAGAGACACTTCCCAGTGTCTGACCCACTGTCTCAGAGACACTTCCCAGTGTCTGACCCACTGTCCCAGAGAGACTTCCCAGTGTCTGAACCACTGTCCCAGAGAGGCTTCCCAATGTCTGACCCACTGTCCAAGAGAGACTTCCCAGTGTCTGACCCACAGTCCAAGACAGACTTCCCAGTGTCTGACCCACTGTCTCAGACAGACTTCCCAGTGTCTGACCCACTGTCTCAGACAGACTTCCCAGTGTCTGACCCACTGTCCCAGAGAGACTTCCCAGTGTCTGACCCACTGTCCCAGAGAGACTTCCCAGTGTCTGACCCACTGTCCCAGAGAGACTTCCCAGTGTCTGACCCACTGTCCCAGAGAGACTTCCCAGTGTCTGACCCACTGTCCCAGAGAGGCTTCCCAATGTCTGACCCACTGTCCCAGAGAGACTTCCCAGTGTCTGAACCACTGTCCCAGAGAGGCTTCCCAATGTCTGACCCACTGTCCCAGAGAGACTTCCCAGTGTCTGACCCACTGTCTCAGACAGACTTCCCCATGTCTGACCCACTGTCCCAGACAGACTTCCCAGTGTCTGACCCACTGTCTCAGACAGACTTCCCAGTGTCTGACCCACTGTCTCAGAGACACTTCCCAGTGTCTGACCCACTGTCCAAGAGAGACTTCCCAGTGTCTGACCCACTGTCCCAGAGAGACTTCCCAGTGTCTGACCCACTGTCCCAGACAGACTTCCCAGTGTCTGACCCACTGTCCCAGACAGACTTCCCAGTGTCTGACCCACTGTCCCAGAGAGACTTCCCAGTGTCTGACCCACTGTCCCAGAGAGATATCCCAGTGTTTGACCCACTGTCCAAGAGAGACTTCCCAGTGTCTGACCCACTGTCCAAAAGAGAACATCCCAGTGTCTGACCCACTGTCCAAAAGAGAACATCCCATTGTCTGACCCACTGTCCAAAAGAGACATCCAGTGTCTGACCCGTTCTCCCAGAGAGATCTCCAGTGTCTGACCCATTGTCTGAGAAAGGCCTCCAGTCCTCGACCAACTGGCCCAGAGAGACTTCCTAGCGTCTGACCCACGTGTCCATTCTGTCTTTACCTGTCTGTTGCCGGCTGGATGGGGCGGAGTTGTTCATACACTGCTCCTGTTCCCTCTTCTCCCTGAGCCAAACAACGAGCTTGTGCCTCCTCAAGTGTCAGGAGCCTGTTCGACAGTGAGGGGATGAGGATAGATTTGGGTCGGATCAGGATGTTGTGTCCTACGACAGGATACAGGGCAAAGTTAGACAGAAATTCCAGCAGGTTATCAAAAAACAGCACAGCACAAGCTCCTCTCCTGAATTTCCCCAATGAGAGTCATTGTGTGTGGGACCCATGCCCCAGTGAGAGTCAGTGTGTGTGGGACCCGTACCCCAGTGAGAGTCAGTGTGTGTGGGACCCGCACCCCAGTGAGAGTCAGTGTGTGTGGGACACGTACCCCAGTGAGAGTCAGTGTGTGTGGGACCCTTATCCCAGTGAGAGACAGTGTGTGTGGGACCCGTACAGTGAGAGTCAGTGTGTGTGGGACCCGTACCCCAGTGAGAGTCAGTGTGTGTGGAACCCATACCCCAGTGAGAGTCAGTGTGTGTGGAACCCATACCCCAGTGAGTGTGTGTGGGACCCGTACCCCAGTGAGAGTCAGCGTGTGTGGGACCAGTACCCCAGTGAGAGTCAGTGCGTGTGGGACCCGTACCCCAGTGAGAGTCAGTGTGTGTGGGACGCGTACCCCAGTGAGAGTCAGTGTGTGTGGGACCCGTACCCCAGTGAGAGTCAGTGTGTGTGGGACGCGTAACCCCAGTGAGAGTCAGTGCGTATGGGACCCGTACCCCAGTGAGAGTCAGTGTGTGTGGGACCCGTACCCCAGTGAGAGTCAGTGTGTGTGGGATGCGTACCCCAGTGAGAACTGAGGTCTTCAGGAGTGAGCAGAAAGCTGCGGAGGCTGTAAATAGGTGTAAGCTCAGAGTTGACAGGCTGTGTACGAATCATTAAGCACAGAAAGCTACATTGAAAGCTTACAAAAATGAAGAGGCAGAAACAGAAGCTCTGCAGATGTAGCCAAAGCAGATTTGTACCCAGCTCAGGTACGAGATTTGATCTGTTACCTTTAGGGGAGGACCATCGGAGTCAATCATTCGCAGCCTCTGAATTCCCGGACACTAAATCTTACCAGGTCCCAAATCGAACACAATCTATAAACAATTGTCAGCTACAACGTTGCAGTAGGAATAGACACACGCTCAGCACTCAGCATCACAGAACACAGAAACCCCGGCAATACTGCAACCAGTCCTTCAGAACGGAGTCAAATTGTTACACTGACCCCATCAAACACTGCCAGGACAGGTACAGCACGGGGTTAGATACAGAGTAAAGCTCCCTCTACACCGTCCCCATCAAACACTCCCAGGACAGGTACAGCTCGGGGTTAGATACAGAGTAAATCTCCCTCTACACTGTCCCCATCAAATACTCCCAGGACAGGTACAGCACGGGGTTAGATACAGAGTAAATCTCCCTCTACACTGTCCCCATCAAACACTCCCAGGACAGGTACAGCACGGGGTTAGATACAGAGTAAATCTCCCTCTACACTGTCCCCATCAAACACTCCCAGGACAGGGACAGCACGGGGTTAGATACAGAGTAAATCTCCCTCTACACTGTCCCCATCAAACACTCCCAGGACAGGTACAGCACGGGGTTAGATACAGAGTAAAACTCCCTCTACATTGTCCCCATCAAACACTCCCAGGACAGGTACAGCACGGGGTTAGATACAGAGTAAAGCTCCCTCTACACTGTCCCCATCAAACACTCCCAGGACAGGTACAGCACGGGGTTAGATACAGAGTAAACCTCCCCTGACACGATCCATAACAAACACTATCTTTGTGAGGTCAGTAAATCGGGATTTGTGTTTTCTATCCCATCATCTAAGTGGTTAGTGAATACAGTGAAAATTTGAGGCCGACCACATATCATTGTTGGATACCCCCAGTCACATCCTGCCAATTACTGCACCTACCCTTCATTCCTGCTCTGTCTCCTGTTGCTCAGCCAATTTCCCAACCAAGTCAATCATTTGATTTCAATTGCAACTGATGCAAATAATTGTCTATGTGGGACACCATCATATTCAGTTTTGAAATCAGGCAATCAGACGTCAGTATTGAGGGAGTGCTGCACTGTCAGAGAGTCAGTACTGATGGAGTGCTGCACTGTCAGAGAGTCAGTACTGAGGGAGCGCTGCACTGTCAGAGGGTCAGTACTGAGGGAGCGCTGCACTGTCGGAGGGTCAGTACTGAGGGAGTGCTGCACTGTCAGAGGGTCAGCACTGAGGGAGCGCTGCACTGTCGGAGGGTCAGTACTGAGGGAGTGCTGCACTGTCGGAGGGTCAGTACTGAGGGAGCGTTGCACTGTCGGAGGGTCAGTACTGAGGGAGTGCTGCACTGTCGGTGTGTCAGTACTGAGGGACAGCTGCACTGTCAGAGGGTTAGTACTGAGGGAGTGCTGCACTGTCAGAGGGTCAGTACTGAGGGTGTGCCGCACTGTCGGAGGGTCAGTACTGAGGGAGAGCTGCACTGTCAGAGGGTTAGTACTGAGGGAGTGCTGCACTGTCAGAGGGTCAGTACTGAGGGAGCGCTGCACTGTCAGAGGGTCAGTACTGTGGGAGCGCTGCACTGTAGGAGGGTCAGTACTGAGGGAGTGCTGCACTGTCAGAGGGTCAGTACTGAGGGAGCGCTGCACTGTCAGAGGGTCAGTACTGAGGGTGTGCCGCACTGTCGGAGGGTCAGTACTGAGGGAGAGCTGCACTGTCAGAGGGTTAGTACTTGGGGAGCGCTGCACTGTCGGAGGGTCAGTACTGAGGGAGCGCTGCACTGTCGGAGGGTCAGTACTGAGGGAGTAATGCACTGTCAGAGGGTCAGTACTGAGGGAGCGCTGCACTGTCGGAAGGTCAGTACTGAGGGAGTGCTGCACTGTCAGAGGGTCAGTACTGAGGGAGCGCTGCACTGTCGGAGGGTCAGTATTGAGGGAGTGCTGCACTGTCGGAGGGTCAGTACTGAGGGACAGCTGCACTGTCAGAGGGTTAGTACTGAGGGAGTGCTGCACTGTCGGAGGTTCAGTGCTGAGGGAATGTTGCACTGTCGGAGGGTCAGTACTGAGGGAATGTTGCACTGTCGGAGGGTCAGTGCTGAGGGAGTGCCACACTGTCGGAGGGTCAGTGCTGAGGGAGTGCCACACTGTCGGAGGGTCAGTACTGAGGGAGTGCTGCACTGTCAGAGGGTCAGTACTGAGGGAGCGCTGCACTGTCAGAGGGTCAGTACTGAGGGAGTGCTGCACTGTCAGAGGGTCAGTACTGAGGGAGTACCGCACTGTCGGAGGGTTAGTACTGAGGGAGTGCTGCACTGTCGGAGGGTCAGTACTGAGGGACAGCTGCACTGTCAGAGGGTTAGTACTGAGGGAGTGCTGCACTGTCAGAGGGTCAGTGCTGAGGGAGTGCCGCACTGTCGGAGGGTCAGTGCTGAGGGAATGTTGCACTGTCGGAGGGTCAGTACTGAGGGAGTGCCGCACTGTCGAAGGGTCAGTACTGAGGGAGTGCCGCACTGTCGGAGGTTCAGTACTGATGGAATGTTGCACTGTCGGAGGGTCAGTGCTGAGGGAGTGCTGCACTGTCGGAGGGTCAGTACTGAGGGAATGTTGCACTGTCGGAGGGTCAGTACTGATGGAGTGCTGCACTGTCGGAGGGTCAGTACTGATGGAGTGCTACACTGTCGGAGGGTCAGTGCTGAGGGAGTGCCGCACTGTCGGAGGGTCAGTACTGAGGGAGTGCTGTACTGTCAGAGGGTCTGTACTGAGGGAGTGCCGCACTGTCGGAGGGTCAGTACTGAGGGAGTGCCGCACTGTCAGAGGGTCAGTGCTGAGGGAATGTTGCACTGTCAGAGGGTCAGTACTGAGGGAATGTTGCACTGTCGGAGGGTCAGTACTGAGGGAATGTTGCACTGTCGGAGGGTTGGTAAAGAGACCAAAGTAATGGAAGGGGTCATCAACAGTGCTATTAAGCAGCACCTTTTTGCAATAGCTGCTTACTGAAGACCAGTTTGGGTTCCGCCAGGGCCACTCAGCTCCTGACCACATTACAGCCTTGGGTCAAACATGGACAAAAGAGCTGAACTCCTGAGGTGAGGTGAGAGTGACTGCCCTTGACATCGGGGCAGCATTTGACCGAGTGTGGTATCAAGGAGCCCCAGCAAAACTGGAGTCAGTGGGAATCAGGGGGAAAACTCTCCGCTGGTTGGAGTCATACCCAGCACAAAGGAAGATGGTTGTGGTTGTTGTGGGCCAGTCATCTCAGCTCCAGGACATCACTGCAGGAGTTACTCAGGGTAGTGTCCTCGGCCCAACAATCTTCAGCTGCTTCATCAATGACCTTCCTTCCATCATAAGGTCAGAAGTGGGGATGTTCACTGATGGTTGCACAATGTTCAGCACCATTCACAACTCCTCAGATACTGAAGCAGTCCATGTCCAAATGCAGCAAGACCTGGACAATATCCAGGCTTGGGCTGACAAGTGGCAAATAACATTCACACCACACAAGTATCAGGCAATGAACATCTCCAACGAGAGAGAATCTAACCATCACCCCTTGATGTTCAATGGCATCACCATCTCTGAATCCCCCACTATCAACATCCTGGGGGTTACCATTGACTAGAAACTGAACTGGACCAGCCATATAAATACTGTGGCTACAAGAGCAGGTCAGAGGCTGGGAATCCTGCAGTGAATAACTCACCTCCTGACTCCCCAAAGCCTGTCCGCCATCTACAAGGCACAAGTCAGGAGTGTGATGGAACACTCCCCACTTGCCTGGATGAGTGCAGCTCCCACAACACTCAAGAAGCTCAACACCATCCAGGACAAAGCAGCCCCGCTTGATTGGCATCACATCCACAAACATTCACTCCCTCCACCACCGATGCACAGTAGCAGCAGTGTGTGTACCATCTACAAGATGCACTGCAGCAACTCACCAAGGCTCCTTCGACAGCACCTTCCAAACCCACGACCTCTACCATCTAGAAGGACAAGGGCAGCAGACACATGGGGAACACCCCCACCTGGAAGTTCCCCTCCAAGTCACATCATCCTGACTTGGAAATATATCGGCCATTCCTTCACTGTCGCTGGGCCAAAATCCTGGAACTCCCTCCCTAACAGCACGGTGGGTGTACCTACACCACAGGGACTGCAGTGGCTCAAGAAGGCAGCTCAGCATTACCTTCTTGAGGGGCAATTAGGGGTGGGCAATAAATGCTGGGCCCAGTCAGTGAGTCCCACATCCTGTGAATAAATTTTAAAAATGTACTGAGGGAGTGCTGCACTGTCAGAGGGTCAGTACTGAGGGAGTGCAGCACTGTCGGAGGGTCAGTACTGAGGGAGTGCCGCACTGTCAAAGGGTCAGTACTGAGGGAGTGCTGCACTGTTGGAGGGTCAGTACTGAGGGAGTGCTGCACTGTCAGAGGGTCAGTACTGAGGGAGTGCTGCACTGTCAGAGGGTCAGTACTGAGGGAGTGCTGCACTGTCGAAGGGTCAATAACGAGGGAGCGCTGCACTGTCGGAGGGTCAGTACTGAGGGAGTGCTGCACTGTCGAAGGGTCAATAACGAGGGAGCGCTGCACTGTCGGAGGGTCAGTACTGAGGGAGTGCTGCACTGTCGAAGGGTCAATAACGAGGGAGCGCTTGCACTGTTGGAGGGTCAGTACTGAGGGAGTGCTGCACTGTCAAAGGGTCAATAATGAGGGAGTGCTGCACTGTCGGAGGGGTCGGCAGTAAGGGAGTGCTGCACTGTCGGAGGGTTGGTACTGAGGGAGTGCTGCACTGTCAGAGGGTCAGTACTGAGGGAGTGCTGCACTGTCAGAGGGTCAGTCCTGAGGGTGTGCTGCACTGTCGGAGGGTCAGAACCTGAGGGAGTGCCGCACTGTCGGAGGGTTAGTACTGAGGGAGTGCTGCACTGTCAGAGCGCCAGTACTGAGGGAGTGCTGCATTGTCGGAGGGTCAGTAGTTAGGGAGTGCTGCACTGTCGGAGGGTCAGTACTGAGGGAGTGCTGCACTGTCGAAGGGTCAATAACGAGGGAGCGCTGCACTGTTGGAGGGTCAGTACTGAGGGAGAGTGCTGCACTGTCAAAGGGGTCAATAATGAGGGAGTGCTGCACTGTCGGAGGGTCGGCACTAAGGGAGTGCTGCACTGTCGGAGGGTTGGTACTGAGGGAGTGCTGCACTGTCAGAGGGTCAGTACTGAGGGAGTGCTGCACTGTCAGAGGGTCAGTCCTGAGGGTGTGCTGCACTGTCGGAGGGTCAGAACTGAGGGAGTGCCGCACTGTCGGAGGGTTAGTACTGAGGGAGTGCTGCACTGTCAGAGCGCCAGTACTGAGGGAGTGCTGCATTGTCGGAGGGTCAGTAGTTAGGGAGTGCTGCACTGTCGGAGGGTCAGTACTGAGGGAGTGCTGCACTGTCGGAGGGTCGGTACTGAGGGAGTGCCGCACTGTCGGAGCGTCAGTAGTTAGGGAGTGCTGCACTGTCGGAGGGTCAGTAATGAGGGAGTGCTGCACTGTCGGAGGGTCAGTAGTTAGGGAGTGCCGCACTGTCGGAGGGTGAGTACTGAGGGAGTGCTGCACTGTCACAGGGTCAGTACTGAGGGAGTGCCGCACTGTCGGAGGTGCCCTGTTTAGTGTGAAATGTGTAAATGAAGCCCCTATGTGCCTCAAGGTGTTGTAAACTAAGACGGTGTAAATGATCCAGAGTCCTGTAGATTGAGGGGTGACTTGTCTGTCACACGGTGACACTGGAGGAGCTGGGATTGTGATTTTCATGGCGCAGTGATTGCTCATCAGTCTGGGTTTAAACAAATAAAAAAGCCATTTATTCTGGAGTGTGTGTATGAAGAAGACTCGCCGGTACGTACAGAGCATGCGAGTAATCCTGCAAGAGTTAGCTCCTCAGGAAGACCCTGAGTTCCCCCTCTGCAGAGCGCAGAGCTCAAATGTGCTGTGTTCCAAGCAAGAGGGGTGTGAAGAATCAAATACCCCCCCTGTACATATTCCCTTTTCAGGACAGGAAACTCTCCCCATGTTCACAAGTCCATTTCTCAGTGTCCTGTGTTTTGATCGGTCAATCGCCCCGCTGTCATCTCCAGCTGCTGCTCCTCCTCCACATTCCCCTCGGCCATCTTCACCCTCGTCGCTCTCTGGGGTCCTGAATCTGCTGTGCTCTGCTGATTGCCTCTTCCAGCGTCTGCAGCCTGTGCTTCTCCGAAGGTTGGCAGGACAGTTTGCGAGAAGGCTGTGAGGAGCCAGACTCTGACGCTGTAAGGTCCAAAATAACTTCTTACCCACCGGTTTCAACAGGGATGGGGCCGGGAGCCTGGGGTCGAAGGCCGGTGGCTGTCACAGGTCACCGGGGTGACCTCTCACCCCTGAACCCTCCATGCCCAATCTCGCGAAACTCAATTAACCCCGTACCCCAGTGAGAGTCAGTGTGTGAGGGACCCGTACCCCAGTGAGAGTCAGTGTGTGTGGGACCCGTACCCAGTGAGAGTCAGTGTGTGTGGGACCCGTACCCCAGTGAGAGTCAGTGTGTGTGGGACCCGTACCCCAGTGAGAGTCAGTGTGTGTGGGGACCTGTACCCCAGTGAGAGTCAGTGTGTGTGGGACTCGTACCCCAGTGAGAGTCAGTGTTGTGTGGGACCCGTACCCCAGTGAGAGACAGTGTGTGTGTGGGACCCCGTACCCAGTGAGAGTCAGTGTGTGTGGGACCCGTACCCCAGTGAGAGTCAGTGTGTGTGGGACCCGTACCCCAGTGAGAGTCAGTGTATGTGGGACCCATACCCCAGTGAGAGTCAGTGTGTGTGGGACCCGTACCCCAGTAAGAGTCAGTGTGTGTGGGACCCGTACCCGAGTGAGAGTCAGTGTGTGTGGGACCCGTACCCCAGTGAGAGTCAGTGTGTGTGGGACCCGTACCCCAGTGAGAGACAGTGTGTGTGTGGGACCCGTACCCCAGTGAAAGTCAGTGTGTGTGGGGACCCGTACCCCAGTGAGAGTCAGTGTGTGTGTGGGACACGTACCATTCAGTCCCCTGCTTGGCTGTTATCTTTGTGCCTGTCTGCCCAGTGAGCTTCCCGGTGTCCAGTTCGCTCTTACCTGTAATGTCCTTTCCTGCCGAGCTGAAGTTGTCATTGAAGAGAATGTCCACATGCCGGAGAAGGACTCCACCGCGATGGACTGAATTCTCACCTCCTGAAAGGCCTCTGTCCCAGTGAATCCCACGGACTCAATCTCCTTGGAGCTGGGCAGATGAACACACTGCGTCAGGACAAAGCAGTTCTCCAATTCCCCTCCCTCCATCCCACAACGGAACACAACCCACCTGTACTCAGAGGCGTGAGGCAGGGAGAGGGGGAGTGAGGCAGGTTCATAGAGTCTTAAAGTTATATAGCACACAAACAGGCCCTTCGGCCCATCGTGTCTGTGCGGCCAGCAAGCACCCATCCATTCTAATCACGTTTTCCAGCACTTGGTCCCTAGCCCCTGGATGCTGTGGTGTTTCAAGATCTCATCTAAATACTTCTTAAATGTTGTCAGAGTTTCCTGCCCCTACCACCCCCTCAGGCAGCGGTTCCAGATCCCAACCACCCTCTGGGTGAAAAAAATCCCTCCTCAAATCCCCTCTAAACCTCCTGCCCCTTACCTTGAATCTATGCCTCCTGGTTATTGACACCTCTGCCAAGGAAAAGTTTCCTCCTATCTACCCTCTCTATGCCCCTCTTAATTTTGTATAATACCTCAATAATACCCCCACCCAGCCTTCTCTGCTCTAAGGAAAACCACCCCAGCCTATCCAGTCTCTCTTTCATAGCTGAAACGCTCCAGCCCTGGATTTGCCAAATTGCCTTGGATCCCATTGGGCTCTTGGCCAATCTCCCATGTGGGACCTTGTCAAAAGCCTTACTGAAGTCCATGTAGACTGCATCAACTGCACTTCCCCGCATCTACTCACCTAGTCACCTCTTCGAAAAATTCAATCGCAATTGTTAGACACGATCTCCCCCTGACAAAGCCCCTTGCTGACTATCCTCTGGTTAACCCCTGCCTCTCCAAGTGGAGATTAATCCTGTCCTTCAGAACTTTTTTTCTAATAGTTCCCCACCACTGATGTTAGACTCACTGGCCTGGAATTACCTGGTTTATCCCTACCACCCCTTCTTGAATAATGGTACCACTTCACCGTCCTCCGGTCTTCTGGCAACCTCTCCGGTGGCCAAGGAGGATTTGAAAATTAGTGTCAGAGCCCCTGCTATCTCCTCCCTTCCCTCACACAGCAGCCCGGGATACTTCCATCTGGGCCTGGAGATTTATCCACTTTTAAGCCCGCTAAAATCGCTAACACCTCCTCCCT
This sequence comes from Carcharodon carcharias, assembly GCF_017639515.1. Lineage (NCBI taxonomy): Eukaryota > Metazoa > Chordata > Chondrichthyes > Lamniformes > Lamnidae > Carcharodon > Carcharodon carcharias. The sequence continues at coordinate 8,465 of NW_024470665.1, read as the reverse complement.
TTCAGTGCCAATTTGTTCAGGTATATCCACAGTCCCCCTCCCCGATTTCTACACCTACATTGTCCTTTCTCCATAGTCAGCAATTAAACTCTGGCTCCACCTACAGATTTAGTCCCTAATGGGCCCTAACTCTTTCCCTGGTTATCCTCTTGCTTTTTAACATATTTATAAAATGCCTCGGGATTTTCCTTTATCCTACCTGTTGGTGGTTTTTCATGCCCCCTCTTCACTCTCCTAATATAAGTACCCCCCCCCCCCCGCCACACTTTGTATGCTCCTCTAGAACGTCCGCTGTTTTCACCCCTCTGAATTTTGCCATAAGCCTCCTTTTTATCCCTTAACCAATCCTCTATATCCCTTGACATCCAGGGTTCCCTGGATTTGTTGGTCCTACCCTTCACCTTTATGGGAACATTTTGGTCCTGACCTCTCACTATTTCCTTTCTGAATGACTCCCACTGCTCTGATGTAGACTTCCTACCAGTAGCTGCTCTCAGGTCCATTTTGACCTGATCCTGCCTTATCATATTGAAACGGCCTTCCCCCAATTCAGGACCTTTATTTTCAGTCCATCCATGTCCTTTTCTGTAACTACCTTAAACCTTACAGAGTTATGATCACTATCCCCCGAAATGCTCCCCCACTGACACTTCTACCACTTGCCGGCTTCATTCCCTAAGATTAGGTTCAGGGATGGAGGGAACGCGGGTGGGATGGAGGGAGTGAGACAGGGATGGACAGAGTGAAACAGGGATGGCGGAGCGAGACAGAGATGGAGGGACCGTGGGTGAGATAGACAGGGGTGAGACAGGGACGGATGGAGTGAGACAGGGGAGGAGGGTGTGAGACAGGAATGGGAGGCAGTGTCGGAGGGAGGAGTGAGACAGGGATGGAGGGAGTGTGAGAGGGAAAGAGGCAGTGAGACGAGGGTGGAGGGGGTGAGACGGGGTGGAGGGGGTGAGACGGGGGTGGAGAGGGTGAGACGGGGTGGAGGGGTGAGGGACGGGGGGTGGTGGCGGGGGTGGGTGAGACGGGGTGGAGGGGGTGAGACGGGGGGTGGAGGGGGTGAGACGGGGGGTGGAGGGGTGAGACGGGGGTGGAGGTAGAGGGTGAGAGGGGGTGGAGAGGGGTGAGACGGGGGGAGGGGGTGAGACGGGGGGTGGAGGGGGTGAGACGGGGTGGAGGGGGTTAAGAGGGGGGGGTGAGGGGGGTTGAGACGGGGGTGGAGGGGGTGTGAGAGGGGGGTGGAGGGGGTGTGAGACGGGGGGGGGAGGGGGGGTGAGAGACGGGGGGTGTGAGGGGGTGGGGAGGGGGTGGAGGGGGGTGAGTGAGACGGGGGTGGAGGGGGTGAGACGGGGGTGGAGGGGGTGAGACGGGGGTGGAGGGGTGAGACGGGGGGTGGAGGGGGTGAGACGGGGGTGGAGAGGGTGAGACGGGGGGTGGAGAGGGTGAGAGGGGTGGAGGGGGGTGAGACGGGGGTGGAGGGGTGAGACGGGGGGAGGAGAGGGTGAGACGGGGGGTGGAGGGGTGAGACGGGGTGAGACAGGGGGTGGAGGGGGTGAGACGGGGGTGAGACGGGGGTGGAGGGGGTGAGACGGGGGGTGGAGGGGGTGAGACGGTGGGGTGAGACAGGGGTGGAGGGGATGAGACGGGGGTGAGACGGGGGTGGAGGGGGTGAGACGGGGGGTGGAGGGGGTGAGGGGGGGGTGGAGGGGGTGAGACGGGGGTGGAGGGGAGTGAGGACTGGGTGGAGGGGGTGAGACGGGGTGGAGGGGGTGAGACGGGGGGGAGGGGTGAGGGGGACGGGGGTGGAGGGGGGTGTGAGACAGGGGGGGGAGAGGGTGAGACGGGGGTTGGAGGGGGTGGAGAGGGTGAGACGGGTGGAGGGGGTGAGACGGGGGTGGAGGGGAAGTCTCACCGGAGGAGGTTCGGTGCCCAGACAATGGCAAGGTTTTTAAATGCATGTTTGTGGAGGAGCTTCGCTGAGCTAACTTGGCGAGATGTCTCATGAGGAAGTGCAGAGTCTGTAGTTTAGGAGGAGGCAGCTGCTGAATAACGTCGTGGACCTTCAGCAGCCTCTCGTCTATTGTCTGGAGACACACAGCGTCCTGGAGAAACAGCAAGGTGCGGGGTGAAGGCCATGTGGAAAACCCAATCCACCCAGAACCCTCCCAATCCACCCAGACACTCCCCAATCCACCAGAACCTCCAATCCACCAGACATCCCCCAATCCACCCAGAACCCTCCCAATCCACCCAGACTCTCCCCCCAATCCACTCAGACGCTCACCCCAATCCACCCAGACGCTCCCCAATCACCCAGACGCTCCCCCATCCACCCGACACTCCAATCCACCCAGACACTCCCCCACTCCACCCAGAAACTCCCCATCACCAGACACTCCCCCAATCACCCAGACGCTCACCCCAATCCACCCAGACGCTCCCCCAATCCACCAGACGCTCCCCAATCCACCAGACCACTCCCCCAATCCACCAGAACCCTCCAACCACCAGAACCCTCCCAATCCACCAGAAACCTCCCAATCCACCCAGAACCCTCCCAATCCTCCAGACACTCCCCCCAATCCACCCAGAACCCTCCCAATCCACCCAGACTCTGCCCCCAATCACTCAGACGCTCACCAATCACCAGACACTCCCCCAATCCACCCAGACGCTCCCCCAATTCCACCAGAGGCTCCCCCAATCCCCCAAGAGGCTCCCCCAATCCCCCAGACACTCCCCTAGTCCCCCCAGACGCTCCCCCTCGTCCCCCCAGACGCTCCCCCAATCCCAGACGCTCCCCCCAATCACCAGACGCTCCCCCAATCACCCAGACGCTCCCCCCAATCCACCAGACTCCCCTCCCAATCTCCAGGACTCCCCCTCCAATCCACCAGACTCCCCCAGACACTCCCAATTCACCAGACACTCCCCACCAATCCCCAGGACACTCAATCCAACACCTGACGCCCCTCAATCCAGACACTCCCCCAATCCCCCAGACATCCCAATCCCCAGACATCAATCCAAAACCCCTGACCGCCCCCCAATCCCCAGACACTCCCTCAATCCCAGACATCCCTCAATTCCCCAGACACTCCCCAAATCACCAGACACTCCCCTCAATCCCCAGACATCCCCCAAACCCCCAGACACTCCCCCAGACACTCAATCCAAACACCCTGACCACCCCCCAATCCCCCCAGACACTCCCCAATCCCCCAGACACTCTCCCCAATCCCCAGACACTCCCTCAATCCAGACATCCCCCAATCCCAGACACTCCTCAATCCAGACACTCCAAATCCCCAGACGCTCCCCCAATCCCCCAGATGCTCCCCCAATCCACCCAGACGCTCCAATCCACCCAGATCCCTCCAATCCCCAGACTCCCCCAGACACTCCCCAATTCACCAGAGACTCCCATCCACCAGACACTCTCCCATCCCCCGACATCCAATCCCCCAGACACTCCCCAATCCCCCAGGGACACTCCCCCATCCCTCCAGACACTCGCCAATCCCCCCAGACATCGCCCAATCCCAGACACTCCTCAATCCCAGACACTCCCCCAATCCACCCAGACACTCCCCCATCCACAGACACTCCCCAGACACTCCCCAATCCCCAGATACTCAATCCACCCCTGACCGCCCCAATCCCCCAGACACTCCCAATCCCCCCAGACACTCCCCCAATCCCCCAGACACTCACCAATCCACAGACACTCCCCCAGACACTCCCCCACAATCACCAGACACTCCCCCCAATCAGCCCTAATCCACCCAGACATTCCAGACACTCCACTATACACCCCAATCGCCAGAACCCTCCCAATACACAGGACACCCACCTAGAAACAACCCTCCCCACATCACACTGCGAAACCTGCTTAGACCCCCATCCATCACACTGCGGTCCTGTCAGACCCACCCACAGTTGCATTGGCCTTACCGCAAAGTGATTGTAGAGCTGGTAGGTGAGCAGGGGGATTTGGCAGCTACGGAAGTAGAGTTTGCAGAGAGAGAGCTGACACAGTGGATATCCTGCATGTAGACATCCTTCTCCAAATTGGAATCTGATCAGAGTCAACATGTGGCTGAGAGAGGGAGAGAGAGAGAGAGTTACTGATGATCAGAGAGAGGGAGTTATGATAATCAGAGAGAGAGAGAGTTACTGATAATCAGTGAGAGTTACTGATAATCAGAGAGTTACTGATAATCAGAGAGAGTTACTGATAATTCAGAGAGAGAGAGTTACTGATAATCAGAGAGAGTTATGATAATCAGAGAGAGAGTTACTGATAATTAAAGAGAGTTACTGATAATCAGGGAGAGAGAGAGTTACTGATAAATAAAGAGAGTTATGATAATCAGAGAGAGAGAGTTACTGATAATCAGAGAGAGAGTTACTGATAATAATCAGAGTTACTATATAATCAGAGAGAGAGTTACTGATAATCATAAAGAGAGTTACTGATAATTAGGAGAGAGAGGAGATAACAGGAGTGTGAGATGAGAGAGTTATTGATAATAGAGAGAGAGTTACTGATAATCAGAGAGAGAGTTACTGATAATCAGAGTTACTGATAATCAGAGAGAGAGTTACTGATAATTAAAGAGAGTTACTGATAATCAGGGAGAGAGAGAGTTACTGATAATTAAGAGAGTACTGATAGTAGGGAGAGAGAGAGTTATGATAATTAAAGAGAGTTACTGATAATCTGGGAGAGAGAGAGTTACTGATAATTAAAGAGAGTTACTGATAATCAGGGAGGAGAGTTACTGTTATAGATAAAGAGAGAGAGATATGATAATATAGAGAGAGAGAGAGTTACTGATAATCAGATAGAGAAATACTGATAATCAGAGAGAGTTACTGATAATCAGAAAGAGAGAATTATGATAATCAGAAAGAGAGTTACTGATAATCAGAGAGAGAGAGTTACTGATTGTCAGGGAGAGAGAGAGAGAGTTACTGATAATCAGAGGAGAGAGGGTTACTAATAATCAGAGAGAAGAGAGAGTTACTGAGAATCAGAGAGAGTTCCTGATAATCAGAGAGAGAGAGAGTTACTGATAATCAGAGAGAGAGTCCTGATAATCCGAGAGAGTTATGATGATCAGAGAGAGTTACTGATAATAAGAGAGAGTTACTGATAATCAGAGAGAGGAGTTATGATAATTCAGAGAGAGTTCTGAAGAGAGGTTATGATAATCAGAGAGAGAGAGTTACTGATAATCAGGGAGAGAGAGAAGTTATGATAATCAGAGAGAGAGTTATGATAATCAGAGAGAGAGAAGAGAGTTACTGATAATCGAGAGAGTTATGATAATCAGAAAGAGAGAGAGTTATGTAATCAGAGAGAGAGGAGAGTTACTGATAATCAGAGAGAGAGAGTTACTGATAATGAGAGAGAAGTTATGATAATAGAGAGAGTTACTGATAATCAGAGAGAAAGAGCGTTACTGATAATCAGAGAGAGTTACTGATAATCAGAGAGACAGAGAGTTACTGATATCAGAGAGAGTTACTGATAATCAGAAGAGAGAGAGTTACTGATAATCAGAGAGGTGAGTTACTGATAATCAGAGAGAGAGTTATGATAATCATGAGAGAGAGAGAGAGTTACTGATAATCAGAGAGAGAGAGAGAGTTACTGATAATCAGAGGGAGAGAGAGTTACTGATAATCAGAGAGAGAGAGAGTTACTGATAATCGGAGAGAGAGTTACTGATAATCAGAGAGAGAGAGTTACTGATAATCAGAGAGAGTTACTGATAATCAGAGAGAGAGAGAGTTACTGATAATCGGAAGAGAGATGGTTCTGATAATCAGAGAGAGAGAGAGTTACTGATATCAGAGAGAGTTACTGATAATCAGAGAGAGAGAGAGAGAGTTACTGATATCAGAGAGTTACTGATAATCAGAGAGAAAGAGAGTTACTGATTAATCAGAGAGTTATGATAATTAGAGAGAGTTACTGATAATCACAGAGAGAGAGTTACTGATAATCAGAGAGAAAGAGAGTTATGATAATAGAGAGTTTACTGATAATCAGAGAGAGTTACTGATAATCAGAGAGAGGAATACTGATGGAAAGATAATGAGAGAGGAATCTGTGATTGAGAGTGAGTGAGGAGGATTCTGTGAGGAGAGGAGATAGTGAGTGAGGAATCCTGCGATGGAGAGATAGTGAGTGAGGAATTCTGTGATGAGATAGTGAGAGAGGAATTCTGTGATGGAGAGATAGTGAGAGAGGAATTCGGCGATGGAGAGATAGTGAGAGAGAATTCTGTGATGAAGAGATAGTGAGAGGAATTCTGCGATGGAGAGATAATGAGAGAGGAATTCTATGATGGAGAGATAGTGAGTGAGGGAATTCTGCAATGGAGAGACAGTGAGTGAGGAATTCTGCGATGGGAGATAGTGAGTGAGGAATTCTGTGATGGAGAGATAGTGAGAGAGGAATTCTGTGATGGAGAGATATAGTGAGAGAGGAATTCTGTGATGGAGAGATAGTGAGAGAGGAATTCTGTGATGGAGATAGTGAGGAATTCTGTTATGGAGAGATAGTGAGTGAGGGACTTCTGTGATGGAGAGACAGAGAGAGTGAGTGAGGAATTCTGTGATGGAGAGATAGTGAGAGATGAATTCTGTGATGGAGAGAGAGAGTGAGGAATTCTATGATGGAGAGATAGTAAGTGAGGAATTCTGTGATGGAGAGATAGTGAGTGAGAGAATTATGTGATGGAGAGAGAGGTGAGTGAGGAATTCTGTGATGGAGAGATAGTGAATGAGGAATTCTGTGATGGAGAGATAGTGAGTGAGGAATTCTGTGATGGAGAGATAGTGAGTGAGGAATCTGCGATGAAGATAGTGAATGAGGATTCTGCGATAGAGAGATAGTGAGGAGAGGAATTCTGTGATGGAGAGATAGTGAGAGAGGAATTCTGTGATGGAGAGATAGTGAGTGAGGAATTTTGTGGATGGAGAGATAGTGAGAGAGGAATTTGTGATGGAGAGATAGTGAGTGAGGAATTCTGTGATGGAGAGATAGTGAGAGAGGAATTCTGTGATGGAGAGACGGGAGGAGAGAGTGGTGAGGATTTGTGATGGGAGAGATAGAGAGAGGAATTCTGTGAATGGAGCGATAGTGAGAGAAAATTCTGTGATGGAGAGATAGTGAGAGAGGAATTCTGTGATGGAGAGACGGAGAGTGAGTGAGGAATTCTGTGATGAGAGAGTAATGAGTGAGGAACTCTGCGATGGAGATAGTGAGTGAGGAATTCTGTGATGGGAGAGATAATGAGAGAGGAATTCTGCGATGGAGAGATAGTGAGAGAGGAATTCTGCGAGGGAGTGATAGTGAGTGGGAATTCTGCGATGGAGAGATAGTGAGTGAGGAATTCTGTGATGGAGAGATAGTGAGAGAGGAATTCTGTGATGGTGAGATAGTGAAAGAGTAATTCTGTGATGGAGAGAGAGTGAGTGAGGAATTCTGCGATGGAGAGATAGTGAGAGAGGAATTCTGTGATGGAGAGATAGTGAGAGAGGAATTCTGTGATGGAGAGATAGTGAAAGAGGAATTCTGTGATGTGGATGAGAGATAGTGAGTGAGGGAATTCTGTGATGGAGAGAGAGTCAGTGAGGAATTCTGTGATGGAGAGATAGTGAGAGAAGGAATTCTGTGATGGAGAGAGAGTGAGTGAGGAATTCTGTGATGGAGATAATAGTGAGTGAGGAATTCTGTGATGGAGAGATAGTGAGTGAGGAATTCTGTGATGGAGAGATAGTGAGGAGGAAATTCTGCGATGGAGAGATAGTGAGAGAGGAATTCTGTGATGGAGAGATAGGGAGAGAGGAATTCTGCGATGGAGAGATAGTGAGAGAGGAATTCTGTGATGGAGAGATAGTGAGATAGGAATTTTGCGATGGAGAGATAGTGAGTGAGGAACTCTGCGATGGAGATAGTGAGTGAGGAATTCTGCGATGGAGATAGTGAGTGAGGAATTCTGTGATGGAGAGATAGTGAGAGGGAATTCTGTGATGGAGAGATAGTGATTGAGAAATTCTGTGATGGAGAGATAGTGAGTGAGGAATTCTGTGATGGAGAGATAGTGAGAGAGGGAATTCTGTGATGAGAGATAGTGAGTGAGGAATTCTGTGATGGAGAGATAGTGAGAGAGGAATTCTGTGATTGTGAGATAGTGAGTGAGGAATTCTGTGATTGAGAGATAGTGAGGTGAGGAATTCTGTGATGGAGAGATAGTGAATGAGGAATTCTGCGATGGAGAGATAGTGAGTGAGGAATTCTGCGATGGAGAGATAGTGAGAGAGGAATTCTGTGATGGAGAGAGTGAGCGAGAATTCTGTGATCGGAGAGATAGTGAGAGAGGAATTCTGTGATGGAGAGATAGTGAGAGAGGAATTTGCGATGGGAGATAGTGAGTGAGGAC